>NW_023416318.1:20835234-21115234 GCF_014108235.1 Myotis myotis
CTTGCCACACAGGATGCATTCCAAGAGTTTTTATTGCCATACTATGTATCTGACCTGTTGTTACTCCATCCCACAGCAAGCCCAGAAGGAAAGTCCTAATAGCTCCATTTGGTAGAAGAGGAAATTGGGGCTCACCAAGGGTTAAATCACTCACTTCCCTGAGGGCTCACAGTTATTAAGGATTCAATTCTTTGGCTTCCAGTCATTACCCTCTGCCACCTCCTCAAAAGGTTTGCTGCTCTCTGCAGTGGGGCTGGGCACCATTTGGGTGGGAATCCCTGGTGCTGGACGGTTGGCCTCCTGTGGGTTCTGTGGTCAAGTTCTGCAGTCTTCTGGGAAGGAGAGGAATGTTCCCATCCAGTCCCTGGGCGGCTGTCCTGGGCATACTGGGGCAGCCTTGGAGCTCTTGGAAAAGGGCTGCAATGTAAGGAATTCTGCTTTGCAAGTAGTCACTTCTCCATCTGTCCAGAGTGAGCCAGACATGGGGCCAGGGTCCTGTGAAGAAGAGGGAGGAGGTTTTACTATTTGTGTATGACTTGGTTAGGAGGCGGCAGTAGGCTGACCAGGAAATAAGCTAGGACTTTTCAGGGCTGGTGAAGTCTGACTTTCAGCAGTTCTGTCTGTTGTCTCTTTGGCCTTTAAAAGGTGGAGGGAGAGAATCAGCATTATACTGTGCGGGAGAGCATGTGTGAGTGTGTTTGTGTGAGTGTGTGTGTGTGTGTGAATGTGTATGTGTGTGTGTGTGTATGTATGTGTATATGTGAGTGTGTGTGTGTGTGTGTATGTGTGTAGGGGTGCTGGGGATGATGGGCGCTAGGGGGTAATAATCTGCTTCAAGGAGGTTTTCATTTCTGGCCACATCGGGGCTGTGGTAAGGCGAGTCTGGAAGGCATGCGAGGAGACTTGAGGGAATACTTGAATGGAAACTACAGTCAACAACTCCATCTGATCCACATGTGGCTTTCCCTGAGGCAAGTTTTCAACTGCATGGTGGCCTCCTCCAGTCACTCCGCAGGCTGCTCTGACACCATTAATATTTGCTGAAGCAAGACCTGAGGTTCGTTGCAGAGGGATTACGTAATGTATTCCAAAACCAAATGTCAGGGTTTTCCTTTTATTACCCATTCTTTCGATTGGCTGGGCCGCCATAGACCTCCATTTACATAATTTCAGTCAGTTGGTGGTTAAGAGGCACCTACTGTGTGCGGAGGCCGGTGGGGGAGCTGAAGAGTCGGCCTTAGCGCTGACAAGCGTCATCTGGGAGCTCTGCTCACATGGTAAGCCCTTCCCTTTGGACCCAGGGAGGTTGAACCCCAAGAGGTTGTCATTGACATGGACCCAGGCGATTGTCTGTGTTGGGGGTGGGGGTGGAGGTGGCTGCTGAGAATGCATGTGGGTAGCGAACTCCAAACCTTCCATTTCGGTTCTTACTCTGCCCTGGGACTGGCATCCTTGCTTCTCGGCCCTCCACCTCTTCCACTGGCTCTCCACCCCCTGGGCCAGGACTGCAGGAGATCCCTTGATCACCCAGAAGAGAAGTTCCGAGCTTTGTTTGCTCAGACTCCTAGACTGCAGAGCTGAAATGATAACAGGAATGCCATTGCTTTAGCCTCTTTTCCACCCTCCCTCCCTCCCTCCCTCCCCAGTTTTCTCTCCATTCTCTTGAAAATCAGGCCAGCTCTCTGATGGTGTCCTTTTGTTTCTTTTTCTGTTTTGGTTTTACCTTCCTCAAGGTAAGCACAAATTTAATGTCCCCAGAGGCAGGCCGGTGACCCTTCAGGCCAAGTGCCTGGATGTGGCAACGCGCTAATAAATATTGAATGGTGAGAGCAATGGAAATTTAACAAAGCCATAACTGAGGAGACCGCAGAGGGGCAGTGCACTGGGTAAGAGGCTGTTGGATGAGCTGGGTAGTATTTCTACTTCAACCTGATTGAAATGTCGACTAAAAATCAATGCTGTTGACTAGTGATAATTTACAGCGTTCCCAGCGCTAAGTAGTTCCCTGCTTAAGAATGCGTTGGCCGGGCAGAGATTAGTGCGGGGAGTTGTGTGTGTCACAATGAATCAGACGCATTATAGGTCAGCCCTTTATTTGTTTCATCATGACTTTTACACAGTTGTCATGTAATTTATGGCTGCTTTCACGTTGTCAAACATTTTCATTGCATCTTCTTCTCTAACACACTCCTGACACAGACCCGCTGTCTTGGAAGGCTTGGTATTATTTCATAATCCGAGAGGAGGCCTATAAACCATCAAATTACACTATCTTCTGGCTAATCTAAATACGCTGCCGATTAAAATCAGAGCTCATTTGTCCCTGATGCAAATTATTAAGTTCTAATTATAAATATCCATTCAATTACCCCATACATTTTTATTTTGTGGACCCTTTTGAGCACTGCTGTCTGCGGTGGGGGGAGACGCATAGGGGACAATCTGCGGTAATTAATGTACACTTCCCGGATGGTAAAGGGTAAACATATGCTGCTTTGTTTGTCTTATTTATTGATTGATTAGATGCATAGAGACTTTGGCATCGGCACAATCCGAAGTTGAAATCCTTTTAAAAATGAAAACTATTTAAAAAATCTGCCGGGGAGGAAAAAGCAAAATATAGCCAACCCAAGAACTTTCTGCTAGAACACATCGTCCTAAAATGTAGGATTTTCACCCGATTCTGAATTTGATTCCTCCTAGATTTTGCAGAAGTTAAGGGTGAGAGAAACCATACCTGTTTTGTACCTAGAATGTGAAGTCAAAGAGAGAGAACTCATGGACATGGGCAACAGTGTGGTGATAGTGGGGGAGGGGGGAGATGGAAGAGGGCATAGAAGAAATAAATGATGATGAAAAAAGTAAAGTAAAGAAAAAGGAACAGAAACAAAAGGGAATGTGAAGTCATTGTTACAGAAAAAAAAACCCCATAATGTTTAATAAAAACAAGGTCCTTATTACCAATCCTGCTACCATTCCCTACTAGGAAATAACAGTGTCTGCCTGTACTAGGAAGACAGTCTGAGACATGATGATGAACTATTTTTGGTTATCAAACTATAAAGTAAAAGAAAATAAAAATAAAAAGAGCTATAAAATAAAAATTCGTAAAGTCCCTATAACTAGACATTTACTCTCCCACGAAGGCAGGGGAAAATTACAAGAACTGGTTTTGGGGAGAGAATTGAAGTCTTGTATGATTTTTCTAGACCCAAACTTTGACTTGAATGATTGTGGAAAGACACTGGTCTGGGAAGCAGGTTCTGACCCTGAGCTGTGAGACCTTGGGTGTCCTTGGCCTTTTGGCATTTTAGTTTCCTCATCTATAACATGGGTTGCTGGGGTTGGGTGGACCTCTAAGCTCCCGTCCTGTTCTAGCATTCTCTGAAAGCTCGGGCAGGCAGGTTCCCTGCTCTTTTTGGAATCGAGTTGCTGAATGGGGCTCACCTGCAAAGAGGGCAGAATACTTCTTGATTTTTCCCAAAGATGGAAGCCATGGTGTTTATTAAGGCTTGGGCTCATGCTCCCTTGGCAGGAAGCTGAAGAACAACTTTCAAATTGCTGGAAGCAAAACCAAACACAGTATAATGGACGGTGACAATGCCCAGGCGTTTCCAGCCGAGATTTACCCACCTTTTAATTGTTGCAAACTGGTGGGATTTTTTTTTTTTTTTTTTTATAAACTCTAAGGAGTATAATGGGTATTTTCTCCAAGCTTGCTTTTTTGGGCAACTCTAGCTATGTCAAAATAGAAATATGTTTGACAAAGAAACCAGTTGAATTCAAACAACCAGGTATTTTAAATTCAATTAGCTGACTGAATTCAGTGATATTTTCCTTTTTCCTCCCCCGAAAGCTGTTTTCTTGGTATGGACATAGCCTGCATATGCTGAGTTCTTGGAGTTACAAATTCTTGCTTGTTAAAAGCATCGGATGCAACATGTTTAGAAGAACTCTCCCTCTGTTAGTGTTGAAGACAGCATAAATTGAGGGAAAATGCTCTTTTTTTTTTTTTATTCATCATGTAGGTAAAAGCATATGGCCTGTTCTGGGACATGTGATTTTTGCAGTCTTTTCTAAATTTGGTGTTTTCCATTGACTTTTAGCATGGATGTTTCTGTTTTCCACACGGTCCAGCAGATACCATTTATTTGTGGCATTAAATTACATAGAAAACTATGTTTGCAGGAGCACGCTGAAAAAAACAACAAAGTTATTCTTTGATAATGGTTATTTAAAACTTTCTTCTGTTATCCCATGTGCTGAGACGAGGGGGAAATGAGCCAGTTGTAAAATACGTGTTCTATATTATAGGACAGAGGCACTCGAGATCTATAGCGTCAATAAAAAAAGTAATTTATTTAAATGACTGCCTCTTTAATTTGTAGTGTTTTGGGTTTATTTTATTTTATTTTATTTTATTTTTTTTATTAGGAGTGCTCTACTAGGGCATTGATAATCACCTATTTCAGATTTTGCATGCTGTTTGGTTCTGGTAAAAACAAACAAACAAACAAACAAAAAAACAAGTTTAGAAAAAACAAGAAGACAGGGAAAAGAAAAAGTTTAGTCCTAACCCAAAGCAAAGGAAGGGTACAGACAGAGTGAATGAATGGCAGCCACCTAGAGGCACCGCTTTCCCCGTCGCTTATTACCAGAAGAGAAAGCACGATCATATTCATGCCAAAGAGACAGGTGACCAAATATGTATTCAGATCTGAAGTTTAAGATGTCATAGTCCGATAGCCCCTCTTCTCCCCCCACCGCCCCTCATTGTATTGTGCAAATGTATCGGCTGTTGTATTGTTAATGTATGATAGGATGCTGCCTCTAGGACAGTCTGGGCTCACTAATGGGGTCGGCTGTGTCACAGTGTGATATATGGATTATGTTTACTATGGCATATTTTGTTTGCGAGCTGGGCTGGGAGGTGGGAGCAGATGATAAATGAAGATACCCTACAGATTTCACAGTAGTTCCTGTGGCCCGAGCCTCCCAAACAATCAAACACCACTGATAATGGAGAGGTATTTATGGGGACTTAATTGATTTCAAAGTTTTAGATCTCTGGCTGAAGTTTAAGATGTGATAGTCCAGTACATTAATGTCTTTACTTAAAACTCCTATTTGACTTAAGCAATTATTTAGGGTTTGCTGCTGAAACCACAGTAAATTCACGACCCTTCGGGCCAGTGAAATAGCTTTCCAGTGGCTTTCCGTGCCTTGACGATTCGTGTGGTTGGGCTCCCGTGTATTTGTATGATTTCCAAATTTATTTCTCCAGTTTCACTGGCAATAAATGATTTTTCTCATTGGAATCCTGTGGGGTACACCTGTAAAAAAAACTTAGGTCTTCTGAAAAAATTCCCGTATGCAGCAACGCTATCGTCATAAGGTATAGCATATATTTATGTACACATACATACATTTATGCACACGTACATGTATCACATATAGTAATAAATGTATATATAGTGATATAATGCATTCTATCTCTATATAATGTGCATAGATAGGAAGGTCTTCAGTTTACCATGATTCCATTTTCAGTATAGAAGTTTTAAAAATCTCTCATGCGAATACCTCCTCTCACCATGCTGTCTGTCTCTGAGGGTCTGTTTTTCACATAGCCCTGGACTGAGGGGGCAGTGTTTCAAATTCAGGGACAACGATCCAAGGGCAAAACCATGGATGCAGCCTGTACCTTTGCCTTCACTGTCTAGAGAAGCTGGTGTTGATCTCTCTTGGGGGATCCTTTTTGCCTTGAAGTCCCCTTCCTCAAAGTTCTGACAGGAGGATGTTCCCCGTGACCCGCCTCTGCATCTGGTTAAACGGACTCCTGTAATCTGTACGCAGTTACTTCTTATTTAGTTTATATCCTGAAAGATATTAAGTCCAACAAGCTTTTACCCACCGAGTCTACAGAGAAAACGGCCAGGCAATTTTTGTTTCAATCTCTGAGTCTCTCTGGAGCACCAGTTCCAGAGGCTGATCAATAGGTTTTATTGTAGACCTCACTGTCTCTAAAAGCACCGTGACCTTATCCTGGCTGAAAATAGCATTTGCTCTTGCCTGCAAAACCTTGACCTGTGAAACCCCATTTGGAACATAACTGACATATCTAGTCAGCTGTATATCCAAGACATGCTCTGTGAATGAATTCTGAGCAGCGCTGGTCCGGAGAACACTTTCTTCGAAGAAAAATAAATACCAGTTCTGAACACTGGGAGTGCACCTGCTTGCTGATGGGTGATGGGACAGGTGGTAGGGAGTGAGGGAAACTCCGGGCCTAGGGGGACTTTGAGAGGAGTGAGGACTCTCACAGAGGACTCCGGAGGGTGCATGCGACCACACATAGGACAAGGGATACAAGGGAGGAATTGGGCTGAAGTGCAAGGTGGCTTTAAACAAACTGTGATCTTGTTGAGAGAGTGAGTCTTTGAATCCTTTCCTTGGCCTCAGTCTTGAACCTGGTGGAAGGGATCCACCAAAGCATGACCTGGACCAGCGGTCCTCAAACTTTTTAAACAGGGGGCCAGTTCACTGTCCCTCAGACTGTTGGAGGGCCGGACTATAGTTTAAAAAAAACTATGAACAAATTCCTATGCACACTGCACATACCTTATTTTGAAGTAAAAAAAACAAAACGGGAACAAATACAATATTTGTATTTGCATGTGGCCCGCGGGCCATAGTTTGAGGACCCCTGACCTAGACGGACAGAAGTCTTTCTAAGTCTAAAGTAACTCCTCTATTTAATGATAAGAAATTATTGTCCCTGCATTTTTTTTTGGTGTGATAATGGTTTTGTGGTTAAAGAAAAAAGTGTTTCTTTATCTTTTAAAAATACACGCTGAAGTATTTACTGATGAAATGATAGGATGTCTAGAATTGGCGTGAGTAATCTAGTGGGCAGGGCTGGCAGTGGGATTCTAGATAGAAAAAGATTGGCGTGAGAGGCTAGAGGAGGAAGCTGGGTGGCTCCTGCTTGGGGGTTGATTGACACCAGTCTCTACTTTAGTATAGGTGAGATTGTCCCGGAAATAAAGGTGCTATCTGACTGCTAAGGAGCAGAATGTCCTTGTTCGGTGGGTGTTATTTCTTCCCACAGGGTTTGGCTCAGAGATAGTGAGGGGGCAGCTGTACCTGGGACGAAAGTACCTGTGAACTCAGGTCTAGTATCTGGAAAGGTCACTGTTAAAGGGTCATAAATTGTCTGCGCTGTGCTCCCTCCTCCTGGAAGAAAAGAGATCCCTTGGCCTTTTCAAATGCATGAAGAAGAGGTGCAGTGGAGTTGAGTGAGTTTCAGCACCTGTGCCTCTTCGGCAAGTGGATGTCGGGAAGGAGCAGGGGGCAGTGCCCACTTACCTGGTAGTGTGAGGAAGACAAGCCTCGGGGCCTTCCGGTGGCCATTGGAGCCCTGAATGTTGGAGAAAGGTGGTTCGCCTGAGAGAGGGCTGACCGCATACTAAGGAGGAAGGGGACCAAAACACAGTCAAGGGAGTGCTGGCCCCGCCCCCGAAGGTGAGAGGGAGCAGTGCAGGATTGCACGGCTGTGCAGGGGCATTTCGGCGCCCCTTGGCAAAAGCCAGGACTGTCTCTGAGTAGCTTGAAAGCAAGGTCATCCAGTGGGGGTCTTAGTGCAGCCAGCACGTGGGCGCCCGGTGGGCCCTCTTCAGCCGGATCTGCAGCCTCACCAGCCTTCCCAGGCATCGGTGCCTCTGGTTCTACATAATGCCCGCTCAGGCCGGTTCATGTAGAGGCTATTATTAGCAGGTGTCACTCAGTTATCTGAGAGTGGCGTTTTCGGCTGCCATCGAAGTGCATGACACTTGGGTTTACAGCAGATTAAATTAAATTTTAGGCTGGTTTGGCTTCACTGGCAGTACACAATAGGAGCAGCTGCTGTAGAAATGTAACCTGGCACCCTCAAGGATAGTGTGTGTGCGTGCGCGCGCACGCGCATGTGCACCTCGGGGAGTCGTGAGCATGCAGGTGACTCTTGGTTGATTCGGGACCCGCCAGGCCACTGTTGTGGGAATGGGAAAAGTGCCATTGTCTGAGTCCGACTGGGGGGCTACACCTCCTTTTTCTCTTCTCCGCACTTCATCCCTTCCCCAAATGTGTGTGTTCAGACAGTTTCTTCAACTTGGTTTTACTGTGCGTGGTTGACAAAGGGAGTGTGCAAAGCTGGAATACTCTTTACTGTTTGCACATCCATGCCAGCGCTTTTCTGCAAAGAAGGGGCTAAGCTTGCCTGACGGTACCAATGGACACCCAACAGAAGGAGGGCGCGGATGCTTTGGGCCTCATGGCAACGTGATCAAGTTGATCGAACCGGTATTGCAGGCAGAATGTCTGGCTGCCCCTCCGTCCTGCTTTATATCACAGACTCCTGTGGGCCCAGCAGGCAGACCCTCGTGGGGATGGGGGTGAGGTCTGCTCTTTTAGATGCAGATAACTTTACTCTCCTCAGTCCTTGGTGCTTGGTGTGGTTGTGCCTGTGAATAGGACTGTTGAGTCAGAGCAAAGCAGTGCACATCAGCATCATTTATTTAAAACTCCTCAGCAAACTCTGTGGGGATAATTCCTCCTGCTTATAAACGGAATGCAAATGTGCACATTATTCCACCAAAGGGCGATGCTTTTTACTTTTTAAATGTAGATTTAAAAATCTTGTGGCACTTGATTTCAGTTCCTTAGACTCCAGAATTTATACTCACTGATTAGTAATACATTATGCAAATAATTCAGTTTACATATCCAAATACTGTTTTGCATCATTCACACCTCATGTCTTGAAAAAAAAAGTGAAATGTTTCCTCAAAATAAACAAAACCTGCAGAAGAGTTTTTGTAAGGGTGAAAATTAAAGAGGCACCCATTTGCCAGGGAACTTTTGAGGAAAAATTGAATACTCCTGCATAATTTTGCAAGGACTTTAAAAAAATTTGTTTTGCTTCTATCCATAGGACATGCCATTCAAGGTATATCATGTTATCTGCTATCTTTGGCTTTCTGAATTTTTGGAAAAAAAGAAACCATAACACTACATCAGGTACACATTTGTGCATCTATACCTTCAGCCATACATGAACATTTAAGCTGAGTTATTTGAAGGAGGTACAATAATTGCTTATCAGTGACATGAATTTTCTGCCAGAGAGCGAGGGAGAGAGAGCAGAACAAGCAGATGCAAACTTTTAATACCCCATGTCCAGAGAGAGTTAACTAAGCATAGCCATGAATACTTACATTATAGATTGGCAAATGGGAGTGCCCTGTGAAAAGTGTCTCTTTGCTTTCAGTGAGTTTTTTATTGTCATTGGAGTAATCCAGGAGAATGCAGGATGTAACCTGGAGCCCTTGTCTGAATAAGCACGTCCCCATGCCCCCGTGAATGTCTGAACCAGTGGCTTTGACTTGACGTGTCAGGACAGAATTGGCCTCAGCAGCGTGCCCCCAATCCACTGGTTCCAGCCTCCCTCTCTGGAGTGGCTGACTTGCTGCTGTTGGAAGGCGTGCCGGATAGCAGGAGGGACTTCCCTCGGGAAGAAGGAAGGACAGAAGGGAGGGAAGAAAGCTAGTGGGGAACCTTGTTTTTCCCTCTGCGGCGTGAGTGCTGTCATCTTTCTCGTATGACGCTCGACACCCATCTCCCCTAACAGGTTATAGACACATTGTTGGCACTGCCTAAAGTCAGCGTTCCAACATGTTCTTAATCTTTAACTTCCACCTCGTTAAAAGTCTGATGTACTGACTCTGAGCTGCCTGGAGATGGTTCGGGGCACTGCACCTGACAGGTGTAATGTTTTGTGTTTTATGTCTCTCACTCTGGAGGTTAGAGAATCAAAGAGGCCGCAAAGTGCCTCGGAGATATTGATCCCCACAATCCGGCCACGCACAGTACCTAGGCTCCCTTTCCTGCCCCACTTTCACACAGCCATTCATTCATTCATTCATTCACTCACTCACTCGTTCATTTATTTATTGGTAGTCTACATTTGAAAAGGGGCCCTTAGTGTATGTGGGAGACAGCAAGCTTCTTGGCTTGGCACAACCTGTCAGGACTGAGGAATCCCCCTTCTCTTATTTTCTTTCATGGGCTGAGAGGTGTATACCAGAGCTCTTGGAAGGAATGGGCTCTCCTTTGGCTGTGGATTTTAGGGAGGCAGGCTGGGTGCAGCCTGTGGCTCTGGGTCTCAACTTAAATGGCAACATGTCAGTAGTAAGCAGCCCCATGAACTCCCACTGTGAATGACCGCGCCTGCGTCTGAGCCCATCACACAGCGGCATGTTGATGGGGTCCGCCCAGCGTTTCCCAAGCCTCAATAGTAATCGCTGGGTCCTCGGGAAGCCCCGGGGCACCCCCTCTTACAGTCTGGTTCTGGATGGACTGTCAAGGGAACTCTGTAATGATAAGGAGGCTCCTGAAATTTCCTCAACACACTGGTGGGCCTCCCCAACCCCGCCCCCATCCCCTTACTCCCTGTAAGTGGCAACTCTCAGGCTGGCCTCGATGTTTCTGGCCTTGTCCAGCCACCTCTGTGCATGTGAGAAACGGACATTCTCGTGTGTGATGCCCTCCCACGGGCGATTTCTGGCTGGGCCCTGCCTCTCACTCTCCACTCGAGTAAGTATATTGAAATGCAGGTGAGTGGGAACGTCATTTTGCAGGCACCATCTCGAGTCTGCTCTAACACAGACACTTAAAGAGGAAGTTTTATTAGCACTAAGTAGTAACAAGATTCTCTAGACTGCCATGTCCCTGAGGCCACTCCCTAGGCAGGGACAGACATGGCCCAAAGCCCAGCCCCCGCACTCTCACCCTGTAAAGCGGTAGCAACTGTACAGCCTCTCCTTGCCCCGCAGGACCCAGGGGCGGTTCCCTGGGCCTCTGCCGAGTAACTTGTACTACTCCCAGTGCTTTCATCACGACGGCTGGGTTACTGTTCAGAACTGGAGCTTTGCTGATATAGGTTCCAGATCTCTCTGGGCAATGCTAACCTGGGGACCCTGTGGCAGAACCCAAGCAGCAGAACACCCAACCACACGGCCATTGCAGAGGGGGGGCGGGTGTGTTGCCTCGCCTGTTCATCGCACCTCCTCCCTTGCCTCTGTCCTCTGCCCCGGTTCCTGCTAGGGCTCCCACAGTGTGGCAGCTCTGATGTTGCCCTGTGTGCACTTGGCGTCCTTATCCAGATCATTGGACACATGGGGTTGATGGAGTTGGGGTGGTCATGGAACCCATACCCTCTCGGGGGCAGACAGTTCTTGAGAACTGGCCAGCCCAGCCTCTTCTCCACTACACAGGTTCTGGTTTTAAAGACCTCTCTCGAGAGGAGGGAATCCTTTCGTCTGCCTTCAATCCCTCTGCTTCAGTCTTTACCCACTTCCTCTTCATTCCAGAAAAGACAGATTGTCCTGTCACCAGCTGTGGGCTAAAACCCCTCACATTTTAGAATTCTTTTCTTTATTCCCTTTAATAATTTCAACTTCCTGAACTTGAATTCATAAATCAGTGATCCCTCAATTCATTTATGATCTTTGTACCTCTCTTTAGAACTTCCTGGCTTCCCAGATCTTTTACTCGAACACTGGTCTAATGACTGCAGACACCTTCGTGCTGTCCACGTTCCTTACTCCTAGACCTGTGCTGGGGTATCCTGCTTGCTTTTTAAAGACCAGTGCTTCACTGATGACTCATGACCAGCTTGATGCCCGTTGGGGTTCCTCGGTCTGTCAGCCATCGTTGGGTGCAGTTAATGTTCTGTCCCAACCGTATCGTTGCCACATCTCAGACCGCCCTCTCTTGTCCTTGTTCATCTTGAACTTAGTTCTCCATTCCTGCCTCGGGTTTTCCCGACCACCTCTCTGCCTCACCAGGTGATGGAGAGTTGGGATCCTGTCCCGGAAGGTGCCTCCACCCTTTTGGCTCCTCTCCCAGTGATGGCTTCCTGGAGGCTGAGAAATACCACGAGTGGCCTTTCTGGCCCCACTCACTGCTGGGGAGAGAGCTGTTCCTAACTTCCCACTGACATCTGGACAACATAGGTTTTGGAGGAGCAGAGCCCAGCTTCCCCGAGAGCCAGCAGAGCCAAGTCTTTTTTGAGTTTCCCGCACAACCTGTGTTATAATAATAGGAGCTGGTCATTGTGCTTAATAGTAAAACAAAACCAAATGCACAGATAAGCACATCTTCTCTTGGTGCCGGGGTGAGGAGAGGTGATGGCGAGTGTGTAGGACGACAGGAAAAGCATTACAGACGTGGGAAAGCATTTCAGGGCACACAAACATGGCATGAGTAATAGCAGGCTTAGAGCCACAAGGCCGGACTCCCAGTCCTGCCGCCCTCTTTCCTGCCCCAGTGCAATCAGGACGTAAACAAACTGGTGAGAAGAGGGGCCACCTGCTCTTCAGACTCCGGGGCATCTGTAGCCCAGAACCCCTGCATGGGTGTTGGCCCCGCGGAGCCCAGAGAACGTCCCCGATTGGCACTTTCTCAGCCTCACCAGCTCACTTCCTGTTCTGCCCTGCCCTGCCCGGAGGTGACTCGGTAATCCCCACAGTGTGACCTCACCGTGGGCGAAGCGGCCTGGGAACTTCTGCCTCCAGTCTCAAGTCCAGAGCAGAAATGGGGAAGCCTGGAAATTGGGGGATCAAGAGTCGCTTGGAAACCCCTGTGTGGGTGTCAGACCTGCATCTGCCTCTCTGTTCTCCTCGCCCCCGAAGCTCGGGCTGTGTTTCGAGGAAGAAAAGGTAGCTTGTTCCCAGGTTCACGCACTGAGTGCTTGTTTCTGTAGCCGGATCTCCAAGGCCCTTCCTCCTGGTCACCAAGAATGCTGAGTGGGGACCCGCCGCGGCTGGACTCCATCAGGCAGTGGCTCCAGCCCTGCTGCTCCCTTTGGTGGAAGCATCGCTCTGGGGTTAGTGAGAGCACATCAGTGGTCTTCACGCTGCCTCCTGGGTGTTGGTATTTTCTCCTCCCTGACTATAAGCTTTGGAGGGCAAGGATTTATGTTTTACTTTTTGTATTTTCATGCCCCAAATAACGCCGGTGCATAGATGCCATTTAACTTATACTTCGTTCAGGCTAATTGATTGAAAATTAAAAGGGTAGGCTTTGCTTTGGATTCCTTGGCAGGACAAGTGAATTCCCCCCCCCCCCCCCCCCCGCTCCCTCTCCCCGTAGACAGGATGGGGAAGGGTTGGGGTTGGGCTGGGGGTGGCCTTCCCTCCCTGAGCACCTTTCCTGTTGGCCAAGTGAGCTCTGTGCTTTCAGCTTCTGCCTCTTCTCTCCGGGCAGTCGGTGTCGGGGAGGCTCCTCAGGCCTGGGCAGACGTTGGGAGGGCAGCTAGAGGATCCTCTAGGGGTGTGGGAACTGGGAGCAGCATCCTGCAATCAGCCCAGAACATTCCAGAAGGGAGTATGAGCTGCTTTTAGAAGGGACTTAGTACTGCTTTTCTTCCGGTGGCTCTAGCAGACGCTGGGGTGGGTTTAAGTAGTGATTCATTCTCTGTCTGGTGTATGCCCATCAATATTTGGAGCGGAATCCTCTGACCAGTGGAATTCACCGACTCTTGCAGTGCTACCCTTTCCGACATGTGAACAGGGTCATCCAGACCAAGTAGATTTACTTGCACAATTCTGATTTCTTTCATGAGAAAAAAAACCCACTGATTTAATTCCATGTTTAGGTGACTGGTTCTCCCAAGTCCCAGGACTGTCCAGAAGAGGGTTGCCCACAGGACCAGGCTCAGCACTGCTGTTCCGTTAGTGCCCGGGGCCATCCACACACCTTCTAGTTCATTTGTTGGCCATGCTCATTACTTCCTTACCTGCTCCCACCTATCCCCGCAGAGGTGGCTCAGCACACATGCATTCCCTTTGGAGAGCCGTGGGCAGCCCTGCTGTGCTGGCTGGCAGTTCCCGGAAGGGGGCGGGGGTGGGGGAAGGAGGAGGAAGGAGGAGTCTGGAAAGAAATGGCTGGTGTGGCCAGAGATTCCTGTGGATCCCCTCATCCTCAGCCCAGGTCAGTCCACCGGCTTTCCCTCAGGCCAGCCTTCCTTCCTAATATCCTCCCCTCGCCTCCTCTCTTCTCTCTCCTCCCCTCCTCTCGTCTCTCTCCTCCCCTCCTTTTCCCTTATCCCCTCCTTCTTTGGGAATTTAGGACCTTGGGAAGCGCTTCTCATCCTTGGAGGTGCCCTTTTGTGGAAGACAACATGACCTTGGCTTAGTGGGAAGATGGGCCACCTGCCCTTTGTCTGTGTGCACACAGCACCACAGTGTAGGTGCTGACTCAGATGTGCCTGGTTCTAGAGTAGGCCCTCACTCCTAATTTCTCAGATGCTGGCATGATGGGAGTATCTGGGTGGTGGAGACTTTCTGTCCTGGTCCAGGATGAGTCTGTTCTGTTGTGGGTGGGAGTGGGCAGCCAGCCCTTGGAGGGAAGGGGGATCTAGAAGAGAGAGAGCAGAACAGGGAAGATCCTGGCAGCACTGGAAGATATGCTCCAACAAGAGAGAAGAAGTAGGAGTTCTTGCTAGAGGTTGACCCAGCACCCACCTCTGGTGAGGCACCCCAGCACTTGCTGCCACAGGCGGTTGGCTTTAGGGCATTGGCCAGTGGCTTCTGCTGCAGTGCAGCCTCAAGGGGCATGAGAGCAGCTTCTCTCTCATCTCCTGGCAGCAAATGCCCCGGGGAGTGGGCGGCTGGCGCAGTGACTTCATCTAGTGCCACTGCTAGGACCAAAGTCCTGGTCTCTTCTTTGTCCCATATCCCACCATCTTGGAGCAGTATTGACCACATAGATTGGGGACTGGGGAATGAGAGGGGTGGGCCTCAAACCTAATCAGCACAGGGTGGCTCACTCTCCGGTGTAGGTATAGGTAAGACCATCCATATGCCCTTACTGTGGTCATCATCCTGCCAGGAGACAGTGGCTCAGATTGTCAAAGGCTCTGTACCGTGGGTTATGGAGGGGGAGGGGACCCCTCACTATCCGGGAAACTCTCCCCATGGGTGATTGTTCTGGGGGCTGTCTGCTCTGTCTGCCTCTCTCAGTGGGACCCAGAGGTGCCGGCGAGGGCAAATGGGACTTGTCTGCTGTGCCCTGGGGTTTTTTTCTTTGGGTGAGATTCATTTCTGAGATGCTAATGGGTAAAACTCCGTTCCCCTTGTGTCTTCCAAATGGATGCCATGTGGGTGTGCAACATGGTCAAGTCTATTTCTTCACTTTAGATGTGTCCTGCAGTAAAACCTGCCTGCTCTCCTCTCCCTCGTTGAAGGGGACTCCCTTGAGAAACTGAAAGGAAACAAACCATCTTCATCAGAGGTGATCCTCTCTAGGCTCGGGACAAATTTCAAGCAACCCAGGGCTGCCCTGATGCCTACATTATTGAAGCCTCTTAAGTTATTTGATAAGCAACATGAAGTTACTGGGGGCTTTTGTTTTCACAGGACCAAAGTATTAGAGCTGAGACGAGAGGCAGATGACACGTAACCTCATTGCTTTGTTCACATGTGCGTAGCGAGCACTTCCTCACTCTATGCCCAGCGCTGTGTTGGGCACTGGAGATGCAGAGATGACTAAGAGCAGGCTCGTTCTTGCTCGCGTGAAGCGGACTTTCTCATCTGGGAGATGGATTGATTGGGAGAGGAGGGCACGTGGCGGGGGAGGGGGGAAGGGGCAGGCAAATCCTCTACCTGAGAGCCAGAAAACCTAAAATACACAGCCTAAAAGAGGGGAAGTGATGCGTGCCCAGGCCACCAGTCGACCTAGCAGAGCTCAGCCACAAACCCTAATAGGTTTTTCTGTCTCCCAGACCCATCTGTGCGTTTTCTAGCACAACAGGCAGCCAGCCACCATTAGCACCTCAACAGAGTTATAGGTGGGCCTCTAGGTGCCTTCTGAATTGCCCCCTCTAGAGCATCCGAGGTGAGCAGGCTTCCACTTGGGACAGCTCTCCAGGGAGGGTGAGTACAAAGCATTCTTTACTGCTTCCCTACTCCACTTTCTTAAGCCTTCCCAGTTGTTTGGAGAAAGTTGCAGGTCCAGGTCTGCACACATACTCATTTTTGAGCCATGGAGACACTGCATTTCCTGGGAAGTGCTACTCTTTCTATGGCCCCGTTAGCACCAAGAACTGAGCCATGTCCTTCCTTTTGCCTTTGAACTCTCCTCCGGGTTACCAGAAGGCCAGCTTGGTGAGTTGAACGTAGCAGGTGAAGCTGCCACATTCTTATTTATTTGTTTGTTTGTTTGTTTTGAAAGAAAAAAAAATCCCACTTGTTTTACCATTCCTTTTCCTCTTGCCTTCATGGAGAAGAGGTTACAAAGCCTAAGAAGAGCCGATGGCACGCCCCCCCCCCCCCCACCATTGTCTTCCGTGGGGAGCTTCTTCTATGCCTCCTGCATTTGCAACTTATTACAGCTTTTCTTTCTATGATTTGGAAAAACCGAGTGATGATTGTTTTCATGAAATGGTGCAGCATGTAAAGCAATGGTTGCCATTAATAGTGCAGTTATGTAGAGTGTGGCTCTTTAAGCCTTCACTTTCAAATCAGATTAGTGCTCTGTTCACTTAAAATAGCCCCAAAAAAGGAGAAGGAAAAAAAAAAAAAGAACTGTTGGAAATCAGAGGGAAATATTAGCATTATGAAACATGTTAACAAGTGGCCATTAGCACTTTATGTCTGCATGAATAGCATCTTTAAGTGTTTTATTGGTAACAGAATAGAGTGGAGTCACATAGAATGGCATTTCTTTTCAAATTGGCAAGTTCTTTTAATTCAGACTTCTCCTTGTTATTGCCTACTGGGGAGCATTTATTTGCTTGTCAAAATGTATGCCAGGGTGGGAGAAAGTACTTTAGCATTTCTGGCAGATCCTGGGCTCTCAGGTGTAAGCAATTGGTCCCTTCCCAAGGAACCCCCCCCACCCCCACCCCCCACCCCCCCACACACACCTCTCCCACCAGGAGGAGGGAGAGTCTGAAAGCTTTCAGAGGAAGAGTAATGCCTGGAGGAAGCTGGTGTCGCAGGGCTTTGCCCCTGCCTAGTACTCCTGCACAGTGTTGGGTGAGTGTGTGCATCTCAGTTTGCCTGGACACGTGGCTGCAAGAATACACGTGTGTGTACCCGTGCGTACACCAAGGGGCAAGAGCTCTGAAGAGCTGCAGGTGAATGGCACCTCCCAGGCTCTTAGCTTCTTGCAGAGGCTCCTCTAAGCCTTAGGGGTAAGAACTCTAATTTGGGTCTGACCCGGCCATGTGGATTTCTGGGGGAAGAGGGTCCCAAGCAGAGTGAACAGAAAACGCACCATCTGTCTGGCTGCTGGAGGAGGAGTGACGGGCCCTGGGGTCAGGGTGCAAGTCGCTGGGAGGTGAGTAGGAGCTGAGGTCCACGGAGGGGAGACCAGTACCTTGTAGGCCATTGTGCAGACTTTAGCTTTGCCTCTGAAGGCGTGGTGTTCGGTGACATGGGGTTTCAGAAGGTCCCTTTGGCTCCATTTTAAAGACTAGAGTGTAGGAAGGCGAGGCAGAAGCAGTCAGAAGGCTGTTGCCCAAACCCAGGCAAGATGGTGGCAGTTTGCCTCAGGGTGGTGGGGCTATGGGAAGAGACTGGGTTTGGGACATATTTTGAAGGTAAAATCAACAGGATTTGCTGACAGATTGGATGTGGGGTATGAGAGGAAGAGAGGCGTTAGGGTGGATCCTTGGTGCCTACAAGGATGGCATTGCTGTATTCTGAGCTGGGGAAGGCACTGGGAGGTGCTCTACCCAAGCTTCAGGTTCCTCCTCTGCTTGGGGTCAAGGGTGGGTGCTAGGCTGCCCTGCTCAGGAGAGTTTGGGAGGGCAGGGGCATGGCCCTCAGATGGGGCGGTTTGGTAGAGCTCTAGTAGACAGCTTGTAGCTGAGATGACATAAGTCCTACTCTAACTATGGTTCTTTAGGGAAGGTGTTTTTCTGAATTGGTTTTATCCCGTTTCCTGCTCTGTTCTCCTTGAGATACCAAACACACTGGAATACGTGCTTTGAGACTTGCACTTCTTTCCTGAGCTTGGCCTCTCAGAGCTTGGGTAACCCCCCGGGGCTGCTGGTGGACATGGGCTCTAGAAATGGGCATGTAAGCTGCCTTTCCCTGGACAGCACCCTCTCCTGGTGCCTGCGCCTTCCCGGGAACCCACTGCCCTGCACATCCAGAGAGTCCTTTTCTGCAGAGTCTGTGGCTCTGCCGTGCTCTGACCGGCTGGCCGGTCACTCCGGGGTTTGGAATTCCTTATGGAAATCCGTTAACCTCCTCTACGCGGTCCTCCTCCTCCCCCTTTCCCATTCCTGGAGAGAAGCTGGCTGGCAGATAGAGTGTTTTTCCTTGAAAGGAGTGTGGAGAGCCCTCTAATGGAAAAGTAAAATAATTCTTGGAATCCACATAGCACCCGAGCCAGCCAAAGCTGAGACCAAGTAAATTATTTGGGGTAATTTGCAAGGGCCGGAGTCAAACAAATTGCTTTCTTGCCCTGACCTCAGCTTGAATCTTCAGATCAGAAACCGGGGATTTTAGGAGTCTGATGAGAAACAGGAGCCGGTTGCTTCTGTCTGAGCCCCCTTTGTTAAGAGGCCTTCTGTGGTGTAGGGCTCACAGGTGAACATCTTTTGCCAGCAACAGGTTCCTCTCCATGGGGCGGGGGGGTGAGAGGCCGCCCTGTGACAGGGACTTACTCAGGCATAGGAGCCGGCAGTCTCGATAAAGACCTTGAAACACAGCATTTAGAAGAAGAGTTTCACATCCCTCAAGGTAGGACTTAGTATTTCCTTTCCCCCTCTCTCTGTAGTGCTGGCTTTGCCACACGTACAACTACTTATTCTGGAACCAGAGGCGATTCAAAGGAGAGCCCCGAGAGCAGGCTAGGCTGTCCGCTCAGAGGCCCAGCCTTGTTGTCCGAGAGACCCTCAGGAAATCTCAAGGCCTCCAGCCGCGGCCATGGCCCCCGATATGTCAGCGCCAGCCTCTTCCTGAGCCAGGCAGAGCTGGGTTCCTGGCGTCTTCATTCTCGTGGCAGCTCCCCTCCTCGGCCAGTTTGCCAAGGTGCCCGGCACCAGGACCCATCCTTCACCCACTGATCCCGTCCTTCCCTCCTGGAGGAAAAGACAGTCTTCAGAAAGGGAGGAGCCCAGCACCGTTCCACACTAGCTGTTCCATAACCTCACGCCACAACTCTTAGAGAATGTGTCGTGGGGATGTTTTTCTCACAGCAGCTGGCAAACACCTTGTTTCTGTAAACGGCGGACGGACGGACGGGGCGGGTGCCCAGGCTGCGGTGCTGGCCCCTTCCCCTCGGCAGGGAGAGTGGCCGGGGCGTCATTCTGTGTCCAAGGAGTTTTCTGTGGCTCCTCTTTCACATCAGGCCTTCTCCGTCACATTCTGAAAACAGTAGCCGGGTTTGAGTTTCTTCCTATTTTTTATTTATGTCTATTTTTTTTTTGTAGTTGTTCGGGGGAGGGGTGGACAGCCCTGGGGCAGTCCCAATTTTAGGTTGGCTCTTTGAGATGAATAAGTACTTAGCTGTTGCTCAACTACTTTTGTTTGTGACAGAAAGGGCAGTAAGCACCATGACATGAGAGAATTTCAGGTTTATTGTGACTTCTTTTTTGTGTTTGCATCTGTCCTGCTCACTTCGGGCCTTACAGGGCCTTACCCGTAACCCCATAGGAGCCAGCACCGAAGACCATATGATTTGAAAGCTTTGGAAATCTGCGTGTGTAATATGTCTTTTGTGAAATTTTTTTTGTTCTTTTGCTTTAGAAACTGTAATAATAATCCGCAGTAATTATCCCATAGTAGGCTGTCCTTTGTTACAGGGGCGCTGGATTCGTGTGAAAACGTGTCCTGTCTCTGGTTTCAACAGCTTGATTGTGCCCCCTCCCCCGTTCTGTCTTGGGCTGTTTGGAGGGCAATTTCCACATTTCTGCCATATGTCTCAGAAGAGCTCGCGACTTAACGGCAGCAGACTTGGGACAGTGAGCTCAGTTCAGGTGGGGAGGCCGCCCTGTGACAGGGACTTACTCAGACAGCGAGCTGTTGCGACAGCTGCACTTGGACACAGTGCTTCTCCGTGCTGCCCTCTTCTCCTGAGAGGCTCCAACACATCTGAAAATGCAGAGCACCTCACCGGGTTTTAACTTTCCCGGCTCAGACAGGAGCAGCTTCAAATCAGTCAGAGCACAGCAGCCTTTGTATGTTTGTACACATTTCCCCAGCTTTGAAAGAAAGGCAGTCCCTTTATTTCCCTTCCTTCCCTTCCCTTCCCTTCCCTTCCCTCCTTCCCTCCCTTCCTTCCCTTCCCTTCCCTTCCCTCCCTTCCCTTCCCTTCCCTTCCCTCCTTCCCTTCCTCCCTTCCCTTCCCTTCCCTTCCCTTCCTTCCTTCCCTCCCTTCCCTTCCCTTCCCTTCCCTTCCCTTCCCTTCCCTTCCTTCCTTCCCTTCCTCCTTCCCTTCCCTTCCCTTCCCTTCCCTTCCCGTCCCTTCCCTTCCCTTCCCTTCCCTTCCCTTCCCTTCCCTTCCCTTCCTTCCCTTCCCTTCCCTTCCCTTCCCTTCCCTTCCCTCCCTTCCCTTCCCTTCCCTTCCCTTCCCTTCCCTTCCCTTCCCTTCCCTTCCCTTCCTTCCCTTCCCTTCCCTTCCCTTCCCTTCCCTTCCTCCTTCCCTTCCTTCCCTTCCCTTCCTTCCCTTCCCTTCCCTTCCCTTCCCTTCCCTTCCCTTTCCCTCCCTTCCCTTCCCTTCCCTTCCCTTCCCTTCCCTTCCCTTCCCTTCCCTTCCCTTCCCTTCCCTTCCCTTCCTCCCTTCCCTTCCCTTCCTTCCTTCCCTTCCCTTCCCTTCCTCCCCTTCCCTTCCCTTCCCTTCCTCCTTCCCTTCCTCCTTCCTTTCCTTCCTCCTTCTCCTTCCTCTCTCTCTCCTCTCTCTCTCTCTCTCCTCTCTCTCCTCTCTCTCTCTCTCTCTCTCTCTTGTTTTGCATTCTGAGGCACTGGAGAGCATTTAATCCTTAGCCTCCTGTCTGTTGAGATATTATGTTTTTTTAATAGTGCTTGTTTATGACTAAGGTCAAAGACAGTATTCAGAACAAAAATTAGAGTCAGTTCATAATTGAGTACATATGTATGTAACTGTTTATTTTTATAGTTTGCTAATTTATTTTTAAACAGCTCAGTTATGCCAACATGTTTATAGCTCTGTTCATCACATGCCTTACCAGTCGGGGGATAAAGGCACATGCTTTTCAATAGTTTGGATCCCAAGTTAAAGGAGATAATGCCATCAGGTAGCAATTTAATTACATTAATTGAATGTTTAGGCGGAAAGGTAGCTTTGCAGAGGCCATAACGAAATAGCATTTAGAAGCACACGTGTCTAAATCTCAGCATTACAGACATTATTTGAGGTTGCTGACAGAAAAATGGCTGTATATCAGGTTTTTAGAAGGAGACACGAGAGTGAATGCCGCCTTCAGTTTGGCAGGCTGCTGGGCACGGCCATGGCCTTCGCTGTGGCCTGTATCGTTAGTCCTCGGAGCAGAGACACACAAAGGCGCTTGGGTGCGTTGCGTGCAGCCAGGGCTTTCCTGGGAGGCAGCCTGCCCCCGGGGCTGGCTCACGGAGCTTGAACTGACGAGACACAGTCTAGTGAGGTCTTTGTCACCGTGGAAGGTCGAGGCTTGGCACACTGGGGTTTATCTCCATGCCACTCCAGGCCAGCTCTGTCCGGCATCGGAAGGAGGGCTGTCTCAGGGTTCCAGGGGGTTTGCAGACCGGGGTGGCAGCCACTGGCAGAACCTGGGACATGAGATGAGGCCAGTCAGCCCGCAGCTCTGGCCTGATGCAGAGGAGTTAGACAGGGCCAGAGCCCCCGCTCTGCTCACCTGCCTTTCCTCAATGCCCTCGGACAGAGCGGGAGCACCAACCTTTGGGTAATACGATGAGCTATTTTGGGTCCAGGTGTTCTTTCCCGCTTCTCTGTGATTTAGCGTGGTGGGTGTCAAAGGATGGCTAGAAAAAAGGGGTTTTGAGGTGTGCTGACAACAGATCCTTTGCCCGTGAGCCTTCGTTGTCTCCTGACACCATCTGGTTTTCACCCTGGCTGCAAAGCCTAGTGTGGCGCCCCGTACCCTGCAACACCCTGCGTGGGTTACTTCCAAATGGCACCGCGCCTCCCCCGCAGTGTCTGGCCAGTAAATCAGGTGGGTCCGCTGTCGCGCCCAGGTGTTGGCTGGATGCGAATTTTTCTGCCCACCATTGCTTTGGGGGACACTGTCCTCCTCCCTCCGGTTGGGTTGTTCCTGGTGACGTCTGTAATTGGCCCTTTCCTTCGGGACTCATCCATGAATGACGTGGGCAAACATTAAAGACCCAGGTGGAGGGTTACCTATCCTCACCCGCAGAGCAGGCAGCTGTGGCCCTGCCTCCCGGAGGGGGCGGCAGGCTGCGGGATTGTTCCTCAGTGCCCTGGCGGTCCCTGTCTCTCGGAGCAGAGAGGAAGGGTGGGGAGGGAGGGGTGCCTCTGAGGGAAAGGAGGCTACTGGTTGGGACAGGAATGTAAAGGAGGGCTGGCTTGGCCCCAAGGGAAGGACAGGAAAGCCCGCACACGGGTGCGGATCCAGTGTTTGTCCAGCTGAAAGCAGCCCCACTCGGTTGACTACGCGATGAGTGATTTCCCCGAGCTGACAGCTGCTGCAACACGTTTCACCTGCAAGTCCTGACAAGGTGGCGTGTTCTTCTGGGGCTATTGCTGCAGCAGGCATTTGGAAGAATCTGGAAGAATGGGGCTCCGAAGGACACCCTTGAAGCAATCTCTGAGACTCTGTGCCTTCCCGTCCTGCCAACCGTCTAGTTTTTTGGTTGATGAAAAAATTAGGCCCATCCCATTTCAGACATCCATTGTGCTATTAATAATGAGGGTAGACATAAACATCAGTGTGTTTTTATGGGCTCGAATAAGCCCTTTGATGGGCATTGTCAGACGTGAGCCTCTCCTCATGCGTAACCTTGTGAAGAGGTCGGAGAGGTGGTATCTGAAGCCCAGAGAGGTGAAGGGCACGTCTGGCCTCACACAGCCCCAGGACCCAGGACCCAGGAATCCGGGCTCCTGTCCTCCACTGTCCGCAGCCCTCCCACGGGCTGGCCGGCAGGGCTTGCAGAGGCTGGTTCTGGGCGGAAGGTCTGTTTGAACAGTTTGGAGCAGAGGAGTGGCTGGGGTGCTCACTGCTACGGGAGGCAGGTGGCAGGACTTAGTTTTCTCCTTTTAGGGTTTGCAGGGACAGAACTGTGCTGACATTCAGCCTTTCTGTATAATTTCAAGAATGTATGGCCATGGTCCCTGAGCACCAGGGGACATGTTAGGGTGGAGAAGCCTCTTTCTCAGTAAACTCCGCAGGTATGTTTCCCTGTGAGCAGCAGTACCTGTTCCTTAAGGTTAATTCCTAACTTGTTGCAAAGCCGGGAGACGGTGCCGAGGAGGGGGTTTGAGGAAGACACACAGAGTTGGATCTCTCAGCGCCCTCGGTCTCCCGTTTGCATTCTGCGTTAGACTTGACTTCTCCTGGCTTCCAGGATGCTGAGCTCCCATTTCCAGGAGAACATCGGTGTACAGATAAAAACCACAGGTAGTCGGAGGTTGGCTTGTTGGTTTTATTATGCCTTCCTCTGGGGGAGGGCGGGCTGACAGGGCGGAAGGTGCAAGTGTGTGTAATATTCTGGCATTCAGACTGGTGGCCTCCTCTACCTTTGCAGTGGGTGGCTGGGTTGGGCGAAGCCCCGAGGCAACTTTGAAAGGGAAGGGTAGGTCGGACGGACCTCTGGAAGACTGCGTCTTTATTGTCACCCCTGCATGCACGCCAGCAGGCAGCTGTGCGTGGATGGCTGGGGAAGCGACAGTGTAGGGTGAGCCCTGGCCCTGTGCTCTCATGTGGAAGCTCGGTGGGCATCCCTGCTTTGTGTGGGGGAGTCCTGCCAGGTGAGCAGGAGCTTGAAAGGAGACCAGGGCCCGGTGGCACAAAGGTGAACCAAGCATGATCCTTTTCAGAGTTTGCAGAATGTGCCACCCAAAGCCATGAGTGCTCCCAGCAGGCTGTGGGAAATGCAGGGTTTGGGTCTGGTTGGGCCTTAACACTCAGTGTCTTTCATTTGCTTCCTTTTTTGGTTTAATTGGGACTTGACAATCAGTATCTTTCATTCCGTCTCTCCTTCCCTTCTTTCTTTTTTTTTTAATTTTAAATATATTTTATTGTTTTTTTACAGAGAGGAAGGGAGAGGGATAGAGAGTTAGAAACATCAATGAGAGAGCAACACCGATCAGCTGCCTCCTGCACACCCCCTACTGGGAATGTGCCCGCAACCAAGGTACATGCCTTTGACCAGAATCGAACCTGGGACCCTTCAGTCTGCAGGCTGACGCTCTATCCACTGAGCCAAATGGGTTAGGGCTCCGTCCCTTCTTTTCCTCCTTTATCATTTTTTGGATCAACAGTCGATAATAAAGTTTCAGGAGGTTTAGATGAATGCAAATTACTGTTTACTTTTAAAAGCTTTACAAAAGGAATTAAACTCCGACAAATGATCCAGAGCCGTGGTCACCAGTCGACGGTCCGTGAAGTCCAAAAGTTTGGCGACCGCTGATCCAGAGTATTGTCCCTCTCAATGGGCATTGGCTTTGCATCTTTTCTCCCAAATCTTGTAGTTGGGTTAAGTTAGTCCTCACAAAATGCCACACTTTCTTGGTCCAGCCATCTGAGTATTTGATGAAGGCTTTTCAGTCCTGGGTGGGAACTGCTGGGTGTGGAAACCACCAGTTGTAAACCCTGTGTGGGAGCTTGGACAGCCCTCAGACCCGAGTTCCACAGGTTTCCTGGCCTTGGGCAGTGCACGGCAAGTCTGCCTGGTAGGCGGGGGCCTTATGCTCCATCCTGGGGATAGATGGATGAGAAGACACAGAAAAAAAATGTTATGGTGCATAGACAGCGAAGAGTCAGCTGTCTCCAGGGAGAAGTCTGGGTTCTGGGGAGTAAGGGGGTGGTGGTGGTGGTATATGGGTGAGAGTTTGAATAAGAAGCCAGATCCTTGGAGAAGTGAGGTTCCTTTGCTACTGCCCTCTTCTTCGGTTGTGGGTCTCCTGGTTGGCCTCCATCTTTCCTACCTGCTTGGAGATGGCTGTGGCTTCTGAATGGGGCTGACATGCTCAGGGTGGGGGGGTAGGGGGTGGGGAGGGGTGGCCCTCCTGGCTCTGGGATGACTGGGTTTGGGGGAGGTGGCCTTTTCCCCTGTTCCTACCCTCAAGGCAAATGCAGTGAGTGGGTCTGGGACTCCCCTCCCCACAGATACCTTCATGACTGGCTTTGATCCTTATTTTAAACACATTCCATGCGTATTAAGATGACAGACACATTGGTTTTGCTCCAAGCAAGTAGCCATCCACACCTAGATGGGCCCTGGGTCCTAAAGACAGGTAGGCGTTTGGAAGAGAGAAAGCAACAAGCAATGCTGTTTCTTCCGAGAGCCCCTGATGGATGAGTGTTCTGGCTCTCTGTCTAGCTCACGCCTTCCCCTGTCTCATTTTGCCCATGAGAGACTTGACACTCTTAGAGATTAAGTGTCTCCTCCTGGTCCCACAGCTTCTTAGTGACAGGACTAGAATTGGTGTTTGTCTGATTGCCAGTGGAGTGCTTTTTCTGTCCTACTGAATTTACCATGATCAGTGCTAAATATGTTTTTCTTACTGGCATTTTTTAAACCCACATTTTCATATAAGAAAGCAGGGGATTGGGTAGGAATAATACTTCTGATGTAGGAGGAAGATAAGGGGAGGAAGTTGAGTGGGGACAATTCCAGAGCAATACCCCAGGTTGGCGTTGTATGTACGAAGCCTGCGCAGGCAGAATGGAAAAAAAAACACGTGCTTGCGCGAACCCACTGGGCTATCCTTCCGAATCCCACCAAGTTATTCTGTCTGTGTGACTTTACGAGGACGAGACGTTTTCCGACGGTTTATTTTTCCATTTGCTTGCGGGTGGGGGGAAGCCAACACGGCTGCTGGTTTACCTGCTCTCTGACTTCGGACCTCGGCCACTCCTCTGCGTGTCACTTTGTTGCACCGACTTTTACAAATCAGGACAATAAACTGAGGCACCTCGGCCGACTCCGCGGGACCTGATACCTGATTGTTGCTCTGTTAGGTAGCTGTAAAAATATTTATATGATTCCGATAGTCTTGAGTTGCGTTGTTGCAACACGCAAAGCTGTCAGGTTTCCAGGACTTTCTGGTGGCAAAGCTTCCCAGTGGAGGGAGGCTTGTGCTCCATCTGGCCTTTCCTCCCCGAAACCCTGTTAGCCTGAGATTTCCCCCAATGCAGCACAAGTTGTGCAGAGAGAAACAGGATATTGCCTGGTTCGTTCCGTCACTAACGAGTGAACTAACCAGGAGAGGAGGCCATTCTGGAATGCAGAGGGGCCGGTGTGGCTTCTCAGCACGTGTCTCCCTGCACCCCTTCCTAAGTTTTCATGTGAGATGAGCACAGTGCTGTAATTAAGGAAGCAATGTAGTACTCGTGAAAAGCTTTTATCTCTTGCCACTCAGGTGAGCACCTGAAAGAATTTATAAACCATGGGAGAGTGACTAATCATATTACTAAAGTGTCCTGCGTTTTCCTGAGGGATCCGGGCCTTCCTGGGACACCTCCACGTCCATTTACAGATCATGCAGGATTAGAGCCGCTAGACTGTGAGCTCCTTACGGGCAAGGAATGAGGCACATCTCATCTTGTCCTCCTGGCCATTAGCCGTACCTGTGTGGGTCAAATGAAAGGAATTGGCTGCCATTGAATATCAAGGGGAGGGAAGGCAGCATTTCTGGAATGACGTTGTAAAAAAGTGCAGAACTGGGTTTTGACTGACACCGTGCCAGAAACAAAGTCTTGTTTCGGAAGACAGGCCAAGAGCGTCTCGTTTGGGAGGGGCTCATGAGGCAGTGGGAGCCCCTCTGTTGTTGATTTAGTGAACCGTGATTGGGCCGAGCAGTTAAGGTTTCCCCCACATTGCAGATGAGGAAGTGAAGCCCAGATGTGCTTGCGAACCTGCCCCGCAAGGTGCCTGAGTCCCAGCAGGTCCTGAGCTCCTGCTCTGGGCTCAGCGCCTCACAGACACTATTTGAATCAGTTTCCACAGCTACCCCAGGAGGCTGACAGTATCGTACGGTCATGCACATTTTACTGATGAAGAAACGGAGGTTCAGAGAGGTTAATGAGCTGCTCTGGGTTGCACAGCCAGGAAGAGGTGGTAGAGGAAGACTCCAGAATCGAACTGAGGAGCCTCAGAGCTCGCCTTGCTGACCCGCCAGAGCTGGAGGCCGCGGGCTCTGGGTTTGATGTCCCAGGCCTGTCAGCCTCCCACCCTGACTGCTGGCAGGTGCCGGTTTTAGAGATAACAGCCGGCAGGCTGGCTCTGGACTTGGTCCTGAGGGGTTGGGAGGGGCGGAGTGTCCTTAGTACACCTAGTTCTTTCCACTGTTTCTCCCGTCTCTCCCAGGGCCTCACCTTTCTTCCCTACCGCAGAGACTGTCCGCCTGGCTCCTGGGTAGGCCACCTGCTCCCACGTGCATTCCTACCGGGGATTATTTCTCAGGCCGGGCCACGGCCGTTCCCTGTCCCGCTCACGAGGCATGTCTGTCAGCCCGCAGGGGTGCGGTACAAGAGGTGGAGGAGTCAGAGGCGGCTGGCCTGCGGGAACTGGTCCCAGAGACCCCCACCTGTCCCCTTTCTCCTCCCCGCCAGGCTAGACTTGGCGAGTTTCACTTTCAGGACCACCCCTCCGACTCACAGCCCCTCTGCCGCCCCATGTCTCCCCCAGACCTTTCAGGCCCTCTGGGTTTTCCATCCTGGGCAGAGCAGCAGGACTGTGGGAGTCCCAGCCCTCAGTGCCCTGGGCACCGTCCTGACATGCAATCACTCTGGCAAGCAGCCTCCGGCAGGCCTGGACAGGGGACAGAGAGGAGGAGGAGGAGGAGGAGGAGGAGAGCTGCAGCAGACCAGACGAGAGACAAAAGCCAGCTCAGGAGCACTCTGTCTGGCAGTGGGGTGGGTGCCCCGGCTGCAGGGGCCAGCCCAGGCTGGCCTGCCCTGGAGGAGTCAGGCGGTGCCTGCTCTCTCGGGCTCAGTCCTGCTGGCGGCTGGCCAGCGGCTGGAGCTGTGTGTGGGGCCAGGAACACAGGGGCTGAAAGTCTTGAAGGTTACGAGTAGGGAGGAGGAGAAGAAAGAAGGGCGATAGCAGAGCAGCAAACAACTTGGGCATGTATCTTGCCACCACACCCGTGGCCCAGGTGTTGCCTTAGAGCTGTTTCGAAGCAGCCACTCCCCTTGGGGCTGAGCGGGGTTTCTTCACTCCAGTCCATGCTTTGGTTGTAGGGGGGGTCTCACGGTCCCTCTGGCTCACTGACACCTGTACCTGGGGCTGGTGGGTAGGTGCAGGGTGGTTGGCAAACATAGTCTTAAAAAGGTAGCACTTTGAAGGAGCCATGAGTTCCTTCACCGCTGGCCGGATGGCCTGAAACAAGCTGATCTACCCCACTTAGCCTCAGTTTCCTTATCTGTAGAATGGGGCTAATTACCTTTCCTGTCCACTGGGGAGAAATATTCTGCTTGACTGTCACTCGCTCAGAGGTGCTACTGAATGCGCTTCTTTTCCCAGGGGCCTTGCTCTGGAAGGCAGAAAGCATGGTGGTCTTTTGACTTGGCCTCAGGCACTGCTGGCTGGAAGTGTGTGGCAGGGAAGGGGTGTGTCGGGGCCCCTGGCAGCCCACTGAGGAGCACTGTTTGCCGACCTAGCACAGCACGTGTGGTGGCCCCCTCTGCCTTTGGCCTCCCCAGGCTCTGAGGCCAGACATTGTTCTTCAGCCCTTTGGCTTGGGCCCAAAGATGGGAGAAGATGATGGCAACCCTAGGAGCCTGAGCTCCAGAGGACATGCCATTGGGTCACCTCTCAGAAAAGGCGAAGATCCGTGTTTTGTCATAGTGTTCTTCCCTTTTGCTGTTCATGTGCAGAGCCAGAGGAAGGGAAAGTGCGGGGAGGGGAGATGCTGTGCCTGCCTCCCCGCCTTCCCCTACCTGCTTCCTGTTCTGTTAGAGAAATACAGTTTCTGCATGAGCTGGACCGTCTGATCAAAGTGTAGGGATTCTTCAACTGTATGTTTAAGGCACACGTATTAGTACATAAACCCAAGGGGCTTCCCTTAGCAACCAGCTCTCCAGGTGCCTCGGAGAATCAGCAGCCTGGCCAACAATGGGCGGGGCTGGGACGACCTTGGACGTGCAGATGACCTTAGTGGCCCCACTGGCGTCAGGCCTACTTCTCCCTCGTCTGCCCGCTTCCCTCTCTTTCATACGTGTTGGTGAGTAGCTGGGTAAACCAGATCATCCCTGCCCACTTCCCTTCAGTACACTAAATGTATTTGCTATTAAAATTAGATAAATAAATGCAGTTCCAGAGGTGGCACTGTGATGAATGCCCCAGGCCACTTCTAAGAAGCCACGTGAGTATGGGCCAGCTCAGTGCCTCGTGGCGCCTTCTGGTCCTGGGCTGATGCAATGCTGGAAGGCCGTCACCTCCCCACCTCCTCGGTGCACGCCCTGCAACCTCGTAGGGACCCCTGCGTCCAGGCCAGCCTGGGTGTGCATTTTGTGTGCTTGGTGCGCACTGATAGGGGTCACCAGTGGGGAGGAGTTCTCCTTGGAGCTACCATACATCCCATGAGCTGTCCCCGAGGCTGTGCCCAGCCCACAGTGTCCAGGGCCTCTCCTGCCAGGGCCCTGCTGGTTATCAATGTGGGCATTATCTCCACTCACCACCTCTGCGCCCAGGGCTATGGTGTCCCCTTGAAGAGCCACACACCCATCTATCCAGAGGCCCCTCTTGCTCAGAGTCTGACCCAGTCTCCTCCACCCCCTTCCCGCCCCTCCAGCAACCTGGCCCAGTGAGTTTTGATCAGCCCAGCCCTGCTCAGGGCAACATCTTTCCCCAGAGGACCAGACCCTGTTCTCTAGGGGCTCCCTTGCCTGTGGGTACCCCAGGCCCTCACCTCCTCTGGGCTGCTGGTTTTGTGCAACACCCAGACAGACCTTCCTGGATCCTCACGGTGGCCCTTGGTGATGCGAGGTTTCAGTTAGGGCCATGCACAGGACCCCATGAGCATCTCTCTGCTACATCACTGTCCTGTCATTGGCAAGGGGAGAAATGGGACAGAAGAGGCCATGGAGTCCTCTGGGGTCAGTGCTGACGATAAGGTACAGAGGGTGTCAGGACTGGCCTGGAAGGCCTTCCAAGTTGTTAAATCGCTCTGTGAGCTGCAAAGTGCCATTCCGTGGAAGCTATTATTACTATCATCATAATGGTCATTATCATCACCATTATAGGTTATGGCAATGAGGTAGGTGGTAACTGGCGGGCACTGATCGAGTCTCCAGCTGATTCCTGACTTCAGAGGCCATGAATTTGCCCACCTGGAACATTCCACTTCAATTCAAGTGCTGGGGTGTGTCTAGACTTCACAGCTCTCTGGTATTCCCTTGGCTTGCTATATATTGAGGACTAATTTCCAGGGTTTGACTTGAAGACAACTTATATATCCTTGCATACTAGTTATCCGTATTGTGAAAAACCCTGAATTTATCAAACAGCAGTAAAAAAGTGATGCTTCATTTTACAAGTGATCCCCCCCCCACCCCCCCACTTTACTAAAGGATCCACAGTGCTGTTCCTTTTCGATGGAATGTTTCCGTGTCTCCCTAAGTGTTTACAGGCCATTAACCACTCCATGGAAAGGCTTTGATAGAGACAAGGAAGGCTGCAAGATAATAGCTTCCCTGCTCCAGCTTAGAGGGTGCACGTTCAAGAGAATTAGAGCCTGTTGGGCAACAGGTGTCTGCTAAGCCCTCCATGCACTCAAGGCTGGGGGAAGAGAGATGGGGAGCGAATCACCCTTCTGAGAACTTACAGTCCCGTTGGAACCCGTATTTCTTGTGCAGTAATTGTGAAGTCAGTGTCGGGAAGACAGAAATTACGTGCCAAGTTGTGTCCACTCGTCTCTTATGATGGTTGATGGGAAAATGGGCTCTGCTTTACTGTATCCTGTTTGCATCCATGGAGGGGGATTTGAGGAAAGGGTTGGCCTAAGACTCCTTTTGGGAGCATGGGGTGCAGGGGATTGGCTGCGGTGGAATTTAATTCTGTGTTATTGGGATTTGGATTGCAGAAATGCCCCAGGTCCCTGGGCTGCTGGGAAAGCCAAGCTAGTGAGGAGAGAGGGTTGTGTAAGGTGGGAGAGATGTACTCATCGAGCTCTTCCAGGGGAAACTGGCTCAAGTCTGTGTCTTAGACCAGCGGCAAAGGAGAAGGTGACTGTCATCCTCTGTCCTCCTGCTCTCCTTCCTGCTGCTGTTCTGAGCTCCCTTTTGCCGTGTGTCCAGAGCTAACCAGGGAACAACGGCCTATCGTCATACAGTTAGCCCCAGCCCTGCCTCTGCCTGGGAAATGGTTATAAAAAGCTCCTGGTCTGGCCTGGACATCTGCCTCAGAGGGTTAGCCACTGTCCCTTTACTAACACGTTTGGGATATTGCTCCCTCCCCCTATCTGTGGCAGCCTGCACCACCTCCAGGGGCAAAGGCATTCCGTAAATGCATTTATTGGACTTTAATTGTATAAGCCAGAATTTGTTCTTCCTGCTCCCAGTATTGCCCCCTAATTCTAGCGTTCTGGGATTTCACAAGTAAGCCCATGTACACCTAATCTGTTTCCTCTGTGTACACATAACGTTCAATCATTTCTCCTTTTGTTATCCTTAAAGCCTTCATCATCATTGAGTTTTCAAATCCGAGGGTGACCCGGGCCTCTTTCTTTTTAGTTTGTCCCCACCTCTTTTCGGGCAATCTTTCCCTGGTCTGTCTTATGTTTCTTAGGTGTTTTTAACAAAAACTCTAAGGAGGATGTAATTTAGACTCTCAGAACAGTGGCACATCATTTAGAGCCTGCAGGTCCAGCATGCCCTGAGCGTGCCATCTCTGCCCAGCCTCACGGTGGCAGGGTGTTTGGGTTAGGGGAGGAGTGTTGAATTGCCCATCTCAGCAGGAAGGGAATTGGGGTTTGCCAAACACCTTTTATGTGTATGTTCAGATTGAGGGTCCCTTTGGAACATTTTGACTTTCAGGAAAGTCCCAAACTCTCAAACCACAGGGATCACAACACAGTGTCTGCACCCCAACCAGGAAAACAACCTGACTGCCCCCATTCATTCCTCGGGGGGTCCACCCCAAGGTGCCAGTAGATTGTCCTGTGAGAGGAAAGGAAGCTAGGTTGGGAGCGATACGGCTGAGGAGAGACCCAGGGGCTGGTCCGTGCCCCAGGTGTGTACAGGTAAGAGTAGGTAGCTGATTCCAGTGCAGAGTCCCAACATTGGCCCGGATAAAGATAAGACATTCACTCTTAGACTAACACCCCAGGGTCAACACTTTGGTCTGGTGCAAGCTAACAGTCACTTTTATCAAAGGCCCCATGGAAGGGCTGGGCCTCCGATTGGGGTGGGGTGGAAGAGGAGTGGTAGATCTCCCGTCTGTGGCTGTTTGCTCAGGCGGCCTCTTCCAGAAGGCGCTCTTATAGGCAGAGAATTAGATTTTCTTTCTCAATGGAAATAATTCTTCCCACCTCATCACTGTCCATCCATTTTTCATCCATTAGCCACTGTCCATCTGTCCATCCGTCTGTCATAGAGAGGCACCTATCAGCTACCGGCTGTTATGCTGGAATCTGTATTCCCAATTGACTCCTCCCTGAGCCTCATATTCTTTTCCTCGCTTCTCTCCCTCTTTCTGTTGATCTGGACTTGCTCTTGGGAGAGGGGCTGATGACCTCATTTCTGCTGAGGTATAATTAATAAATACCAGGAGGCACGCATTTTATTTCACAAACACAGCACTTACGCTGTTATAAGTACTTTACGAATATTAACTAATTTACTTTCATAACAACCCTATGAAGCAGACACTATTATTATTCCCATTTTACAGATGAGTCAATTTTTTTATCCCAGCTGAAGAAATAAAGTTTGGTGGCGAAACATTAGGGGTGAGCCAGCAGTTATTTGTCACCACAGGGCCAGTCTGCATCTCCCCAAGTCTCCCTTTGCCAACTGAAGATTAGGTAGTTGGAATGAGCACTTCGATATTTCCTGTCAGCTACCTCTGAGCCACTTCCACGTCCCTCTCCCGCACTCCCAACCCTGTAGAATGGCACAAGGTTTAAAGACATTAGGGTATTAGAGATCATTTATCCAACCTGCTTGTCTACACTGGGGAGACTGAGGTCCAGAGAGGTGATAAGACCTGGCAAAGTCACCCGGCCAGTTAGTGGCGGGGCACACAGACGAGAAGCTGGGACTGACTCCCACACTCCACGCCACTCCATCAGCACCGTCCTCTCCCCCGCCTCCTGCTTCCCCAGTCTGTTCAGCCAAAGGATCTCTTGCCCCAGGAACAAGAATCTGCTCAGGTATCTTAAGTAGCAGGTGTGCCTCACTTATGGGCTTTGCTTTCTTTTTTCTCAGTTTATTGCCAGCAGCAGTCTCTGTTCTGTTTTCTTCAGCTTCTTCCCCTAGAGTTACTGTCTTTTTATTTAAGGTGGCTGCCTCTCTTTTGTCCACGTCCCCTCCACTCCCCGTCTCTTCCCTTAATCCCCTTCTACCACTGCGGCTGTAGCCTCCACTCTCTGGCTCCTCCCGGAGGTTGGGGGACAGGGGAATAAGGGGACTCTTCATTTCTACCCCTGATTCTCTGCTGTCCACAGCACTGGCCAGTAGCTGTCCACCCCCACCCCCACCTCCACCCCCTAGGGAAGTTGTCTGAGAGAGGCCTTGATGTTGTCTTCCTTCCCAAGGCCTTTTGGAAAAGTAGAAGTTATCTCCAGGACCCTTGGCTGCTGTTCAACTACATGGCTAATGGGGGAGGTCAACCACCCCCCTTTCCAACCCAGTGGGAGCTCTTAGGGTTCTCAACACTGCATTTAATAGTTTCCCGACTCAGAAGGGACCTCAGTCCAAATGAATGTCCATTATAAAAAAGGTTTGGGGTCTCTTCCCATCACTTCTTCAGGGTAGGGGAGAGTTTTTTAGGGAATAAGATGACATTTGGTAATTGAGCCAAACAGATGGCTGGTATACAGGCTTTGGAGTTGGACCGCCCGGGGGATGGGGAAGAAGTGGGGTGACAGAATAGGGACTCCCTGGACTCTCAAACTCAAAACCCTTTCTGTGTCCTCAAAACTTGTTGCCCTAGATCAGTGGTTCTCAACCTTCCTAATGCCGTGACCCTTTAATACAGTTCCTCATGTTGTGGTGACCCCCAATTTCATTGTTACAAATTGAACATAATTAAAGCATAGTGATTAATCACAAAAACAATATGTAATTATATATGTGTTTTCCGATGGTCTTAGGCGACCCCTGTGAAAGGGTCGTTTGACCCCCAAAGGGGTCGCGACCCACAGGTTGAGAACTGCTGCCCTAGATATTTACTAAGAGAAAGGAAGACATGCATTCATATAAACTCACATAGACAAATATTAATTGTATTATTGTTCATAATCATCGGAAAGCAGTAACAACCCCAATGTCAATCAATAGGTGGATGGTTAAACAAATTGTAGTATAGCCATACAATGGAATACTCAATGTAAGAATAAACTAGTAATACACTTAACAACACGGGTGGATCTCAGAATCATTCTGTTTAGTGAAAGAAATTGAATACAAGAGGGGACAGGCCTTATCATTCCATACATATGAAATTCTAGAAATATTATAACTAGAGTGATGGGAAGCAGATCAATGACTGAAAGGGGTCAGAGGATGGGGAGGGGATTGGGTGCAAAGGGGCGTGAGAAAACTTTTTAGAGCGATGGAAATGGTTTATATTTTGATTTTGGTGGAGATTATATAACTGTATAGAATTAGCAAAATTCATCCAACTGTACACCTAAAAGGAGTGATTTTTATTGTATGTAAATTATGCCTCAATAAAGCGGGGGTGGGGTAGGGGGGAGACCACACACAAAAAACCAGCCCCTTGGGTTGGACCATCAAGGGAGGCTGTCTATCTCTAGCCTTTAACTATTTGCGACTTTGCAAGACCCCAGCGGTCTTGGAGGGTGCTGGGGGGTGGGTTGGGGGCACCACAGTCCATTTCAGGAATAGCAGAGTGCTCTTTGGATTTTGAGGAGATTTCATAGAAGTTGTTGATGACTTCACAGAAGAGGCAGAAGCAGACTGAGGTGGTATTATCCACCACGGCAGAGCATGTGTATTTGGGTGAGAAACACGTGAGCACCGGGGAGTGTTGGAGGGACGGAGAAGGTAAAGGGAGGGTGTTCATGTTATAGAACCCAGTGGGCTTTAAAAAATGTAAAGGGGAGAGGGTGCCCACGGCTTATTCATTGATGTATCTTCTCCCTGCGTGAAGATCCCAACTGTGTAACTGTCTGGTGAATTCCTGTAAAGTGAGAGTTTTTTTGTTTGCTTTTAACCTCCACCTTCCTCCCCGAGTTGTCTCTCATGCCGAGTTTCCAAGGTAGCCAGCATAAAGACGGTATCTGAACTTGGCTCATGTCTTAGGGCAGACTTGCATGGAGCGCCTTTTCTGAATGGACCCAGTTTTAGTGGCAAGGCTGTGTAGATTTGGGTCCTTACCATGGGAACCTTCGTGCATGCATAGTGTCAGGTCCTGCCTGGCCACATGGCCTGATTCCAGGTCTTGGCTGTCAAGGTGGAGTGAGGGTGCCCAGGGCGCTTTGATAGGAGCAGTCAGCCCAGCCTGGGGAACTGTGGCCAACATTTCAAGTGGTAGTTACATTCACCGCTGCCTTCATTTCTGCTAGGCCTTCCCTTTACCACACCCAGTAGCTAAAGGGAACCAGCAGTGTCCATGTTCACTGCTCTCTGGCATTAAACGAAGTCCTTTTCAGTGGTGCTGGATTGAAAAGAGTGTGAAGAGGATGTTTTAGAACCTGGCCTTTGCACCCAGGATACACTCCTGCTGAGTCTCACTTCTTTGCAGGCAACTGAAGTACAGCTACAGGGCTGCCCAACCTTCCAGTTGGGCTTCCCGTAGAGATGTTATTATTTTTTGGTAACTCTGACCCCCAGACTCGATCGGCGTGGCACATGGTCTGGCTGTTCTTCTCCAGGGTGTGGGGTGGCTGCTTAAAGAGGGTGGATATGAGCGCTAATCTTTGGGGAGCATAACATGTTCCTGCCACTTGCCTGTTTTTATCTGGAGAAGTTCAAGCAGATATGAGAAGGGAACTGTTTGTGGGTACAGAGATGGTTTAAATGACCATTATGAACAGAAATGATATTTGGCAAAAGGACTTCCCTTTTAGGAAGGTGAAGCGGCCATCTAACCACTATTTGTTGAATTCCTAGCATATGTGTGTATCATATCACATGCTCTGCTGGGTACTTTGAAATAAAGACAAGTAGAAGATGGAGTCTCTGCACTTAAGCACATTGGGAAGTCATGGAATTAATAGAGGCTGAGTGAGGTAACCAGTGATATAAGGATGGGGATGAGGCCAGAGCAGTGCAGGGAATGAGTACTCTACGAGGCTGGAGAAGGAAGAAATTGAGTCTGCTATGGCTGCTCATAGACCTTTAGCTGGGCCTTCAGGTATGAACAGATCTTAGGAAGTCAGAGAAGAAGGAGAGAAGCCAGAATGGATATGAGACTGGGAGGGATTTTTACTTGAGCCAAGTCCTTTCATTTGTGCATAGCTGGAGCTAAGCCTGAGGTAGAAATCTGGGACTAGATATGGAGCTCTGGGACGATGGGTTAAGGATTTGGTCTGTATCCTGTCAGCCATCAAGGCTGGGGAACTGTGCTGACACAGGGCAAAGGCAGCATTCTAGGAGATGTAAATCAAGGACTCTGTCCAGGGGTGGGAGGGGGCGGCTTGTTGGGTCTTCTCTGTAATGTCCTTCATGCTACATTCTCTCTCCCATTGACATGTATGTTCTAGAGCAGTGGTTCTTAATCTTGGCTGCACATTAGAATCACCTGGGAATCTTTTTAAAATCCTGATTTCTGGGCCTCATCCTCCGGAAATTCTGTTTCTTTGTTACTAATGTTGTGGCCCCACCCCATAACAAAGAAACAGAATTTCCGGAGGATGAGGCCCAGAAATCAGGATTTTAAAAAGATTCCCAGGTGATTCCAATGTGCAGCCAAGGTTGAGAACCACTGTTCTAGAGGATGGAGTTGATTGACCGTAGGGTTTCCTTTCATAAGCAAAATGGAGCCAACCATTGTAGGGGACTAGCAAATGGGTCTGTTATTAATGGAGAGGAAATCGTAAGTCTCGCAATTTTCACTGGGGAGTGGACAGGAATGAAGTTGGGAAGTGAGAGTCTATCAGGTTCCACATTGTTCCCTGCCCCTCCCTTCCAGATGACCCATGCTGGGGAGTTGTTCAGGGCGTGGACAGTGTTTCACGATGGCCTTTGTCCTTCAGGTGGCATGCCATGGAACAAGGCAGGCACCAAAATTCATGTCCTTGTGCACTCTCTTAAATAGTGCCTTCCCACTCTGGAGGCTCTGAAGCTAGCCTGAGTTTGAATGAACTTTTTTCTGGATGGGGTAGGAGCAGAATTGACAAGAGGGCTAGTAGATAGGCGTTTGGAAAGGAGATTAGCCAGGGAAGCAGAGAAAGTCCGAGGGAGACCAGAAACCCAAGTAAGCCCAGAATGTTCTAGAGGACTAGCCTCTGTTAGGATTGAAATGGTCGGGACATGCCTTCAGCCTCCTTCGTGACGCTTCCTCCGCTAGCCAGCACGGCTCCTCGTCCTGGACAACAAGGAAGGCGCTTTAACGGCAGGTCAGCTGTGTTCTCTGCAAAGGAATAGCAGCTTCTCGGAGAGGTGGTGGCTTCGGGAAAGAACTAACAGCGGCCAAAACTAATCAGAGAGTAGGAAAGAACTGACTTCCCAGAGCTCGTAGGGTATGGACTTGGATGTGCTGTGGGTGAACAACATAAAGGAAATGGAAGAGGAAGAGTGTCAGTGACTGGCAAGGACCCTGCTGTCGGGGAGGCCAGGGCTGACTGTTCCCCAGTGGGAATTTAGTTGGGTGTTTCCACTTTATCTTCCCCAGAATCTCTAAAGCAACAGTTTCATTGGGGTCTAAGACATTCTTCTCAAACCTCTTAGCCCTCTACTGTCCATGACCAACAGAAATTTTTCTTTTTCTTCTTCTTCTCTTCCTCTTCCTCCTCCTTCTCCTCCTCCTCCTCCCCCTCCTCCTCCTCCTCCTTCTCCTCCTCCTCCTCTTCTTCCTCCTCCTCCTTCTCCTTCTCCTTCTTCTTTTATTAATCCTCACCTGAGGATATTTTTTTCCCATTGATTCTGAGATAGAGTGGAAGGGAGGGGGAGAGACACACAGAGAAAGAGAAACATCGAAGTGAGAGAGACACATCGATTGGTTGCCTTCTGCAGGCCCCACCCAGGGCTGAGGATGGAGCCTGCAACCAAGGTATGTGTCCTTGACCGGAATCAAACCCAGGACCCTTCAGTCCATAGGCCAACGCTCTATCCACTGAGCCAAGCCGGGTAGGGCTCTTCTTTTTTTGAAGATAAATTTATTTGGGGTAGTAGTGACTTCAGACTATTATTGGATCTTTGGTTATTGGTCTGAAAATTCTTTTGTTACTGTTTTCACATTAACCAAAGCTAGAAACTTTCCTCAAATCCCCCTGCAGTATAATAAATGTTTCTTTTCATCCGGGAAGCAAACTATTTACGACCACACCGGGGTTCACAATGAATTGTATAAGTGATACTGACTTCTGTGTCAGCAAAAAATGAAACAAAAACTGATCACAGATGACATTACCTAAATGACAGTACCTCCACGTGTCCTTTCTCTCACATTTGCTGTAATCCTGTTATGGCATTGTCCTATTACCTCCAGTACTGTCATCTTTAAATGCTGTCAAATCGTAACTGGATTGCCAAGGACAGAGGAGAGGAATGAGGGGGAACACAGTGGTGCTTCCCAACAGTCGTCTTCGCCCTCTCAGAGGTGGAATTCTTGGAGAAATTGTTCCATTAAAGTGATGACTCAGGTTCTTTTACAGACGCTGATGATATAGCCAGATTCACTCCTCCTGTTCCTAGAAGGAAAGAAAGAAACGTTCTCTTTCAACAGCCAATGAGACAGACTCACCTGGGAAAATGTTAATGTTCCTGCATAAGGAGAATGCGGGAGAAGTATTATTACTGTGTTTTGGAAACCGGGGCAAAAGTAGCAACAAAGAGAGGGTTCTGAGAGTTTAATATTTAATAGTTTTGATGTTTCCCAGGTTTGGCGAGCTCTTCCATCTTAGAGCTGGGAAGCTGAGTCCTCAGCCTGTCAGAGACAGACATTATCGGGCAGCTGGAGTTGGGAACACTTGTATTTTGTGTTTGTTCCACGTGTCTGTGTTCCTCTTAATACGTTTAGACCAAATTCTTACGCAGGTTTAAGTCTTCACCTTTTTGCAGCTTCTGTGGATGGAATGGTTGATGGGGAATGCAGTAAAAGCGAACCTTTTGCTTTTTTTATTCTATTCAGAAATAGGGGAGAGAGAAATGGTTACTTTGAACCCCTTTATTAAGGATGGGTTGACTGCCAGAGAATAGGGCTAAACTTAAGGGGACTAGCTAAGAGTTCTTTTTCTTGTTTCTCTCTCTCTCTCTCTCTCTCTCTCTCTCTCTCTCTCTCTCTCTTTCTCTCTCTCCCTGCTTTGGATTTTATAACAGTATAATGTAGTTTTATAATTTAATTTGATTCTGTACTCATTTTTAAGTATATAATGTTGATTAGTATGTGCTAGTATTTATAGCCCACCAGAAGGACCCCATAGGAAGATCATCTCTATTTGAGAAGACAGTTTCCCAATTTCCTTTTAGATGACGAAAAAGTCACTGCCCACTGCATGACTCCCCCTGCTCCACCCTGAGTTTTCTTCTTACACTTGGGGTGTGTGGCGTTGTGGGTCGCAGACACCTAAGAGCTGGGCTGGAGGTGCAGCATATGGGATATGCTGACATGAATGCGAAAAGGCTGGGTAATTGACTTGCAAAATATAGGTTAGGGAGTTTTATGGGATATCAAATTATCTTACTCTTTCTCTGATTAAAGACAAACTGTTATATTAAGCAGATCATTACATGGGCAAAAGGTTAGGACTTCACACACTTCGAGGTGTGGTGCCGACTCTCTCCTCCTGCCTGCGGCAGAGGCCCCTGGCAAATAACGGGTAGAAGGCAGGAAGACGGCCGTAGGACCGTTAGCGTCGGAATAGCTAAATTAGATTTATGGGAGGGGCGTTTGCCTTAGCTTTGAATTACCCAAGTCTTTTTTGTTCTGACAGAATAGTAATCTTGAAATTAAATATTAATTTGTTCTGATTCCATTTCCGATGGCAGGGAAACGGGTGAATGCATGAAAGGGGGAGTGAGCAGCGGGCAGAGCAGTGGTCAGGCGTGAGCCCTGGCATGACTGTCTCAGGCTGGGTGAGTGCCATTCGCAGGGCACTGAGTGGAAGCATTCCGTGGAGGCAGTGGTCATTCGGAGTCTATGGGCTGCTCTTCTGTCACACCATGATGTCTTGGTCAGCTGTCTAATGCTAATAAGGTCTCCGTGAAGGAAATTCCAGGCCCAATCCTGATGTTGAGCTGGAGTTTCCATTTGTCTGATAATCTATCAGCTAATCCATCAATCTGCCCATTTCTGTGCATTATTTATTTCAAAGCCAGAGGACCCCAAGTCCACCACAGGGCTTGTGGTATGTAGAAAGGGACAAGTTCAAGGCTTTTCCAGGTCGGATATAGCCATTTTCTTTCAATATTGCACATTGGTAGGTCTTTAGAAATTACCCCTTAAAGTGTGTGTGTGTGTGTGTGTGTGTGTGTGTGAAGTATAGGTTTCTTGAATTCCTTACTTGCCTTAGTACTAAACTACATGTATGTGCATAAAGTGGACTCAACAGCATTTGGCCACACTCATTATGTGAGAAGAAGGCTAAATTGAGGTGGGACAAGGTGGGTAGCAGAGATGTGATTGGTGTCTCAATTTGATGTGTGGGGAGAGAACAAATCACAAGCCATGCTCTGGAAATGAGTTCACCCACAGGGCAATGACCCTGAAAGCCCCCGTGTAAGTACCAGACCCCCCAGGCTGTCTTGACCTTCAGCAGCCTTTCAATGAAGTCCATTTCAGAATGGAGAATGGCTTGCCACTGTCCTCTGCTCTTGGCCTGCTGACAGAACAAGAGTATTAGAAATATTGGAATAGACCCCTAAATATACCAAACAGGTTGTGTGTGTGTGTGTGAGTGTGTGTGTGTTTGGGGAGGAAAGAACCAGAACAGAAGTTGGAGAAAGAAAGTAGGGGAGAGAAACATTAAAATGTACAGTCTCATTCCTCAGCTCTCCTGTTGAATATGGGGATCAGATGTAATAATACATATTTTCAAGAGAAGATAAAACCATCTATGTGGTGAAGGGGGACTGGTCTAGGGGACCGGGAATTGCTGTGTGACCGTAGGGAACCACTTGCCTTCTCTGGGCTGAGCTTAGCCCGGTGTCCACAAGGGTCAGCGCTTGTATTTATAGGCCAGGTTTGACAGTCCCGAGTGAAAGGCAACTTCACTTCTCAACTCAGAATAGCAAGTGGAGTTTCTCATATCTAGGTTGCTGGGACAGCTTCCGAGGAATATTCTAATATTCGGCAGTTTGTGACGTTGGATGGAGGGTTTTTCTCTAGAAATGAGTTGGTTGTTTTTTTGCCACTATTCACATTATTTTCTGGATCTTGGTTTTTTTCTTATTTTTTCCTCACAGGCAGGATCTAAACAATCCTGGGTGTTTTTTCCCTCAGTTAGCTTAAAAGCATTGAGGGCTCCCCTGGGACTGATGTCTGGAGGCTGATGACCAAGCCGCCAGCAGCAGGATGTGGTGGAGGCATGGCCCCCCTCCCCCCCGGGGTTAGCGGCCCCCTGTTGAGGATGCTGTCCTTGGGATTCTTGCGGGGGTCACCTTGCTCCCCCACATTAGCCCAGTCGCGGTGACTTTAGCTAATCTGGGTTTGGGGGAATTCTAGCACATGGCATCTCACCCCCATCCCAGCCAATTGCATTTTATTATTTATTTATTTATTTATTTATTTATTTATTTATTGTGAACAGTATTACAGATTTCCCCCATTTTCCCACCCTTTGCCTCCATCCACCCAGCCCCCACCTCACCCCAGGCCTTCACCACACTATTGTCCGTGTCCATGGGCTGTGTATATATGTTCTTTGATTAATGTATTCCCATCCTGCCACCCCTTCCCATCTAAGATCTGTCAGTCTGTTCCATGCATCCATGGCTCTATTCTGTTCATCAGTTTATTTTGTTCATTAGATTCCACATATAAGTGAGATCATTTGTCTTTCTCTGACTGGCTTGTTTCACTTAGCATAATAATCTCCTGGTCCATCCATGCTGTCGCAAAGGGTAATATAGATCCTTCTGTTTTACTGCTGCATAGTATTCCACCAGCCCACGTTGCTTTTCATAAGCCAGCAACTGCCAGGCCAGGCTCCCATTACCCGCGGTCTCCTGTGTTTGTTTACAGGGACCTCAAGGAAGAAATGGGCCTGCTTAGGTAAGACTTGGGATTTGGTCTGGTGAGATGAGTTAACTTGGGGACTGTGGTGGCAAGGGACACCTGGTTCTTCCAGGGCTGTGCCTTGTTGGTGGTGGTGGTGGTGGGGTGTGTGTGTGTGTGTGTGTGTGTGTGTGTGTGCGCAAATAATGTTTCTATTTCCTGTTTTGATTTAAATACTGGTCTCTGTTTTGGCCAAGTCAGGTGCCACAGAAGATTTCTTTTTGGCTTGAACTTGATGAAGTTTGGATGAACTTGGTGAAATAAACACAAGTTAAAGCATATGGTCATGGATGCATCACCACTGTCCCCTTCCTCATAATAAGCTGTTCCTAAGTAAGAATTCTTATAATTTTAAGGTCTTACATTGGAATGGTGATGAGGATGGACAACGTCAGCCCTGTATCCATTTTTGCTTGAGTCGTTAACCTTTCCTTCCTCCCTCCTCCTCTTCTCCCCCTTTCAGGCCCGCCTTCCCTTAAGAGAAAAGCTTGTGAGCATGGCTGGAGGCGTAGACTTGACCTCCACCTCACCAGGTGCAGCTGCTGACCTGCACACAAAATAGGAAATATTTTTTTAAAGCAGGGGGGAGAGTTTCTGTTCCACAATCACTGCTGTTTCAATAAAAAGCAACCTGGTTCATCTGTGAGACCTACTTCCCTCTCTGGTGAACATGACCATTTCAATAGTCGAGGACCCCCATGACTGGGCGGGGTGGGGGTGAGGTGTAAGGGGAAGGAAGGTGAGAGAAGGGAGATGCTAGCAAGATAATGGGAAGAAGGGAGAAGAGAGAGGTGAGAAGGAGAAGCAAAAGGGGGAGAGAGAAGGGAGAGAGGATTGAAATGAGAGCTATTTTTAGCTGAATGTGAGTGCAGGTTTCATCAGGCTTGCTGGCGATGGAGGAACAGACTGTGCGGACAGTCACCTTGCGTGGAACTCCCCGCGAGGCGGCCATGGTGACTGCATTCTCTGACGCTGTCAGAGTTTGGACAATGCTGCCAGCTCCTAGAAGGGCAGCCCAACAACTGTCACAGGCAAAGCATCAAAAGCACGAGCTGTCGATAGTGACCTGCATTTGCAGAATATCTGAGGGCTTTCTAATTACCGGACGAGCTCTAAATTAGAGGAAAGCTGTTTGACAAGCCCCCTCGCACGTGGTAAGTGTCACGGCGCAGATAATCATTACATCTAACAAGCTTCTGATTTTTAACAGAAGCTATGAAAGGACTCACCTGTAATGGTTCAGATTCTATGGGGAGGGGGGCAGGGAAGCACACCCCTCAACACCCCCCAAAAAGAAAGAAATGGAGAAAGAACAATAAGAAAATAGTGGGAGAATGAAAGAATAGCCTCATGCTAGCGCTTCCGGCAAATGCTGAGACCCCCATCTCTGATTTCTTGCTTTGCTGCTGGTCAGTTTCCTTACTGTAATCTGTGTCTGCTAATACGCCAGCTCGTTCATTTGATGATTCCCGGAGACAAGCATCCTCCGTGAGTTATTTCTGACCATAGAGCGTTCCACAGGGCCCGAGTTGTTGAAAGCAGCTCCCCACACTGTAACAACTTGAATCTTGCCATCAAAACACATGATAGAGACCATCGATTTGGGTTCTACCTCAGATGGAGAAACAGGCTGGGAGCTGAAGCAGATAGAAGCCATTTCCCGGGACCTGCCTGAGATTGCTTGGGTTTCGTTGGAGCCCAGGCCCCCCGACCATGTTCAGGGCTCTCTGAACATGGGCTGGGGAATTTGAGTCCTGATTTGAGGCATTGATTTAAACCAGTTTTCAAAGGCCTGAGCGGAGCTGATCACTTGTGCGTCTTCCATTCTGTGTGTCCCCCCACTCCACCCCCCAACATTTCTCCAGCAGGGGTGCATATTGGAGGGGAAAGGGCTGCAAACTTGATGGTTGCCCAGCATCGTTGGGGCCGTGCAGCATCAGGAGCCACGCTTCTCTTGCCCGTGTTGATCCTCCCCAAACTACCCACCCTACCCAAGCAATTATTCATGGGAAGTGAGATAATATAAATCACGCTGCCTGATTCTTCTCGAGCAGCTCACAAAGTAATCACAGGCTGAAGTGCAGGTCTTCTTGCAGTGCCTTTATCAGTAAATCAGATTTTGAGCATTTATCAGCAAAAGTTAGATTTAAGCATCGTTCCTGTAACGTTTGAAAGGAAGATTTGTTTCGGCGGGGACTCTGCCAATCAGTGATCTTCCTGCTTGACTCTGCTATCAATTATTGCTGCAATTATTTGTCTAGTTGGACATTTAAAATGTCATCAGAAAGAGATGATTACATATTCTAGAAAGCAAGGCACTGTGTAATCAGATGAACTGAACCCAGTTGAGTGTAGTGTGGTACCAACTTGTCCTTCCAAGGAGAATTCTCGTGCTACCCCCAAAGCAGCAGCCTTCTGCCCGGTTTTCAGGATGCCGACCTTAACCTTGGGACGCAGCGTGCAGCGGGGTGGGTGATGCTCAGTTATGGGAAACTTTCCAAGTCTGAAAATGGAATTGCTCCTCAGATGCACGAGAAGTGCATTTTGGTTATCTCATTCAATTCATCTGCAAATCTATAAATAAGAAGTCCCTCTATTTTTCTTATTTCCTGTGGATTTAAATGCCAAATCCCGAGTTGTTGCAAAGTTGTCACATGTCCCTTTTCCCACTCTCCGTGCCTGGTGCCCAGGATCTAAGCAGTGGCGGTAGAAATTACAACTGTTTGGAAGCCAAGAAACAGCTCCATTTCTCACTTTCCTCCAATTCCGGATATTCTCGGCCCCACTCCATCTCTCTGCCTGCTCCCCACACACCTCCTCCACTGCACACCCTCCTTCTGTCCACGATCAGGAAACAAATACAGCTCCACTTTTTTTTTTTCCTATGGAGGAAAGGAACCACAACCTGAATAAACAACACAGAAATGCCAACCAAACTAAACTCCAGGTAGAACAGTCCCAATGTTCTAATATAGAAATCCCCCCAGCACCAGTCTGTTCCCACCCTGATGAGCAGGGATGTTTGAGTTGAAAGTGCAGCCAAGCTGGAAAACATTAGTCCATTTGCATTCTTTTGACACCAAGGTTAGAATGGACACTAGAGGTTCAGGAGACATTCTCTCGATCTAGATCAGTGGTTCTCAACCTGTGGGTCGCGACCCCTTTGGGGGTCGAACGACCCTTTCACAGGGGTCGCCTAAGACCATTGGAAAACACATATATAATTACATATTGTTTTTGTGATTAATCACTATACTTTAATTATGTTCAATTTGTAACAAGGAAAATACATCCTGCATATCAGATATTTACATTATGATTCATAACAGTAGCAAAATTACAGTTATGAAGTAGCAACGAAAATAATTTTATGGTTGGGGGTCACCACAGCATGAAGCACTGTATTAAAGGGTCACGGCATTAGGAAGGTTGAGAACCACTGATCTAGATGGATTTCATGAGTTCGGGAATTTTCTGTGGCGCTGGCTGTCTGGCCAGGCTTTTCCCAATTCACTTCCTACCATAACAGAAAAGTGCGTTGGGAGTCTGTTAGGAAACTAATCTTACCTGTGGGGAAAGAACACACCAAACAAACCAGCACCTTTTAAAATACTAGAGCCTCGTAGCGAAGTGTGTGTGCTGGGAGAGAGAGAGGTGTACGGGGGTGGAACATAGAAAGAAAGAAAGAAAGAAGGAAGGAAGGAAGGAAGGAAGGAAGGAAGGAAGGAAGGAAGGAAGGAAGGAAGGAAGGAAGGAAGGAAAGAAAGAAAGAAAGAAAGAAAGAAAGAAAGAAAGAAAGAAAGAAAGAAAGAAAGAAAGAAAGAAAGAAAAGACTTAAAAAATCACAACCCATTAGCTTGGAGAAGAAACACTGTCTCAGCCGCAGTCACTCTTGGCCAGGAGCAGGCTGGGGCAACCCTGTCACCTTCGTCCTCTCTCCTCCAACAGCTGTGCTCAGGGACCCTTGTCTTGCATGGGTCTCCCGCCAGGCCCTGTAGCTTGTGGCCTGGGTGGCTTCAGTTCCAGGCTGGGGTGGCCCGGGCCAGCTGACCACACTGCCCTGTTGGGGAGCAGAAATTGCTTTGACCCTTGACAGCAGGTTGTCCACTTGTGGTGGGTGAGGTGTAGTGTGTTAAAACCACAGAGCCGAGGTGCGAAGGGCCCTGGGGAGACAGACAGGAGGCCCTGGGTTCTGGCTGCTGTTGCTTTTCCGGGGATCCCTCTCCCATTTTTGTTTTCAGGGTGCATGTGTCTCTCTCTTCACTCCCTCTAGCATGTCCCGAGCGGAGTTGTCTCCTAAGCCCATGTGGTTTCACATCCCTGGGCCCTTGCCAGCCACTGGTCTGGGGAGCTCCGGCCTCGCAGAACACACCAGGGCTCTGCATTCCTTCTCCTCGGGGGCCCCGCTGGCTGTGCCAGGATCTGGTGCAGCTCGGGTGATGAGGTGTGGGTGGCTCAGATGTTCTGCGTCTGAGGCAGGGAGGCAGGTGAAATCAGCCAGCCAGCTTTTACTGACCCTTCCATGGACAGCTTCCTAGCCTCATTTTAAAGCCTTTTTAGTGTAGCAAAACTATGGGTTATGAACAGGATTATCATAATGGAAGGACTTCATGCTATTCTTCTGGGGCACAAAAATAGGGGTGCCGTAGGGGGTAAGAAGAGAGGGAAGTGTGTGTGTGGTAGGGTTTACTAAAAAAAATTTGAGAGAGGAGAGGAAAGGGACCCGGACTAGGTAGGTAATTGGGACCAATTCATCAGAAGACGTGAGGAAATTTGACATCTAGTAATTTGGGAAGTGAATTGTTAACCTGATTGTCCATAACAGCCATTGAGTAAATATACAGTTACAGAGTGCCAAAATTGTACAGTGAACCGATGGGCCGGCAGCCACCTTCAAGGGGCTGTAATCATGCCTTGGGTCAAGGCTGACCCGGAGACTCCTTGGTGAGTGAATCATCTACTGAAGAGCCCTCATGGCTTCAGGAAGGGAAGGTTCCCCTGGCCACAGCCGGCTCCCTGGCCGCTCCTTCTGGCCAGCCGTGTCATTTAGAACAAACAGCCTCCCACAGGAAGGAGAGTCCACCCAGCAGCCTCGATTTCTCAGTATTTACTGATGGCTTTTCTTTGCCTAGAGGGGTGCTGGGCGATGAGAAGTAGACAGGACAATCTTGGTTCTCAGAAGGCGTGGACTTCAGCTGGGGGCCAGTGCTGGTGGGATACATGATGATACCGGGAGCCCTGGACCCAAACGTAGTGGAGAGCGGGGGACAGAGAGCGGCGTATCCTTGCTGTCCTATCCATTGTCTAGCCAGGGGCCTTCGTGCCCCTGCCCCCCTGAGCTTCAGTGCCCCCGTAATCTCAGTGGGGCCTCCTCCCGGGGAAGTCCACAGCCTGCTCCTCACTGGAGAAGCCGCCCTCGTGTCAGCCAAGAGCCGCAGGCCATAAATGCAAAGTATGGTTTAACAAAAGCAGCTTTTGAGTAAGAAAGCCGAGTGGAGTTGTCCCAACCTGTCAACTTCAGATTTCTTTCCTCCTCTCCATAAATCAAAAAACGGTTGGTGGAAGGGAGGGACAGAAGCGTTTCATTTTCTGATTTTGTAAGAAAATAAAATAAAATCAAAAGAACCTGTCCCACGCTGATACCTTACATGCCAGGTTGCAGCCTGAGGCAAATTTTTGTGGCCATGTAATAAGCCTCTTTAAAATGGTGACAGACCCTTGACTCTTTGCCTTGAGTTAGGCTGATAAAAGACATTTTATTGCATTAGAGCCGGGGCAGGCGTACAGGACGGTTCTTGCCTGGTCGGCCTCTTTGAAACGGTGTCAGTCCTGCTGTCCACACTCCCCACTGCCTGACAGGGTTTGAGCGCGAAGGCGGCGGAGATCTGTGGGCCGGTGACAGACGGGGCTTTCTACCCAGCAGTCGAAAGTTGAGGTTCTGGAAGCAAAAAGATTTCAGCCCGAGGGGCTTGTTAGGGAGAGTGGAGTGTCTCCTGTTCCTGGTAGACGTAAGAGATCTTGATTGAAGAATCTCATTGAATCTTAGGGGTATTCAAAATGAAAAATGATCCTGGGGTCTCCTCTGTAGTGTGGGGTTCCTTCCCCCCCCCCCTTATTGCCTGTGGAGAAGGAAAAGAGGTATTATGTACCCATTGCACAGAGGGGCCAGGCCTCCATGAGCTGAGCTCCCAGGGGACCTGTCTAGTGTGCAGATAGGAGCTGAGATGGTGCGCTCTTGGTTTGAGGAGATTTGGGGGGAGAGGGTGTCTGATAGCTTTGGGTGTCACCCCCATTGAATCAACAGAATTAGTAAACCCGAGAACAGCCAGCAGCACCCATTCTGTGGCTGGATTGGGGCCTCTTGAGTGATTACGGATTATGCATGTGGGCATTTCTTTTTTATTCAGGAAATTCTTTCCAGGTTGGTAAGTGGTATAAATGAAGGATTTGAAATTGGGTAAAAAGCCAGGAAAATAACTATGAAGCCAAGAAAATAGGCCTTGAATAAATAGGCTATGTCTGCCTCGCCTTTGTTCTGTGGGACTGTGTCTGAGAGGTTAGGGCTGAGGCCCGAGCAGGGCTGCTGTGTTGGGGTGTGTGTGTGTGTGTGTGTGTGTGTGTCTGTGCGCGCGCGCTGAGGGCTGAGGAGAAGGGTGGGGGGAGGGCAGAAGCAGGAGCGTGTGGGCGGGCAGAGGCCTGTTTTCTGAAAGAAGGACTTGCTACCTTGGGACAAGGCCTGGCCTCCCAGCACCAGAACCCTCCGCGATTCAGTCTCACCTCAGGCGAGAGGGCAGCCTAGTTTTGTTCCTGAAGAAAAGTCAGAGCCTGACCTGCTAGACCATTTTTTTAAAAGTGTGTAGAGCTTTGAAGCCTTAAATTAGTTCTCATAATTTCTGAGCAGCTCTGTGTTAGCCATAGGACATAATAGGTTTTCATTCTGGAAAATGTCCAGTTCTAGTTCTGAGAATCTCTTGGCCAAGCTGGTCCGTCACAGAACGTTAGGCCGGTAGAGTGTGCCTTCCCACTTCCCCAAACACACACACACACACACACACACACACACCACGTTATAGTCCAGTGATGGCGAACCTATGACACGTGTGTCAGAGGTGACACGCGAACTCATTTTTTTGGTTGATTTTTCTTTGTTAAATGGCATTTAAATATATAAAATAAATATAAAAAATATAAGTCTTTGTTTTCCTATGGTTGCAAATATCAAAAAATTTCTATATGTGACACGGCACCAGAGTTAAGTTAGGGTTTTTCAAAATGCTGACACGCTGAGCTCAAAAGGTTCGCCATCACTGTTATAGTCCCAGGAAGGCAAGTGAGTGTCTGTAAGACTAGTGCCTGGGCAGCACAGTTTGCCCTGACCCACCTCCAGGGGGACCTGAGGTGAGTGGTGACGAGGGGCAAAGCAGGTGGGCAGGACTCTCTGAGTGCCCGCCGTGCCCTCAGGACCCCTGTAGGACGACCCTGAGATCTTCCATTTTCCTGGCTGGGGAGGTAAGGGTAACACCTGACCTTACCCCAGAGGATGGCTGTGGGGCCAGATGTGAGGGAAAGGCTCTCAGAAGCAGATGAAGCCTCCACAGATGCCAGGGCAGACTTCCTTAAGAAGGGCCAGACGTGGAGGCCTAACACAGCCTTCCCGGGGCTGCCCGCTCTTCTGGGCCTTTTTCCATGGAAGGGTTTGCTCAGGCCATTCCTGGGAGAAAAGAGCAGGAAACTCTAGCCTGCAGGGTGGCAGCGCTCCTGGGCCTGCTCCCATCTTCCAACCATGCCTCCCCATCCTGGTCCCCCTAGCAGCACCCGTATCCCCACCCAGCCCATGTCCTCCTCCACCAAGAACACCCGAAAACATCAAGGGTCTTTGTGTACGCACTAAGCTTGGCTTCCTGGAGCTTATTGTGGTATTTTCTCGAGACGGATGAAAATGGTGATAGAGAGGCATACATTACATTTGCTGTGAGGTGACACCGATAACAAGGCTCAGGGTGGCCTCTTCAGAGGAATTTGGGAGTTGCACGTTCTGTTGGCTTTGATAGACAAGTCCTTCACTGCCCTGGCTGGTGTTATCAGAACTAAACGTTTGCTAAGCAAATGGTCAGTCCCATGGGATCCGTCTTGACAGCCCAAACTCGAAAGGCATCTCATAACACTTAAATCAGAAGCTCGAGTGGTTTTCCAAGCTTCCCAGGTGCCTAGGACTATGATTTTCCACCCTTCTCTTCATTTCTCAGGTCGGGTAGAGAGCTGTGAGTGGAGTCTTTGAACATCTGTGTGAGGCTGGACAGTTGGGGTGAGAAAATGCACCCAGGGCAGCTTCTTTCATCCCTCACCTCCTCTTCTAACCACAAAGGGGTTGCAGGTGAGCCCCACCTTAAGAAAGCCCAGCACACACAAATCTCACCAATGGAAACTGATCAATTAGAGGGTGATTTTTCACATTACAGAAAGATTGTTAACTTTTCAAAAGGTTTCGCCACAGGGTTTCTTTAAATGGTGAGCTCCCCCACTGAATTTAAAGTGTTTGTTTACAGATCATTAACTACTTGACAGAGAGGTTGGGGAGGGGGTGGAGGAGGAAGCTCTTCAAAGGTAAGATCTTAGAAGCCCTGCCAATTTTTGATGAGCCTGGAAGGGTGATGAAACGTCTCTGAAATTATGTCGGTGAGCAAATGGGATTCACTTTACAGAAACCCATCCTACCCATGGCTTTCCAGGAACCTTTTGCGTTGGTCGAGGGCAGGGACCACAGAACGCTGGGACCTTGCCTCCCTGGTGTGAGGTGGCCGGGTGAGAACCCTGGATTTTTCTAGAGTCCTGCTTGTGCCCTCGTGAGCAGTGGGTGTGAGGCTCTGGCATGCGGCCGAGCTTCGCCACTAGCCTTCTGGCACATACAGCAGAGACCTTTTCCCTTGACATTTAGCCTGAGTTTGTGGGAACTTTCTTCCTGGTTCTCTCTGACTTTCAGCCTCTTTGGCTCAGGACCCACTTAGGTTTCCTCTTTGACGCTGAGACAGGTGAGCTTTGCAAGACTGTGCCCCAGAGGTTTACACTAAATCTAAGAATGAACCTGGGGCAGAACCCAGCCCACACAGGTCTGTAGATTCCTCCTGGTCCCTGCAAGTCACAAAGGGTACAAGCCCATCCAGGCTGGCTTCTGGCAAGGCCCGTAGTAGGTCCCTTAACTGCATCCAAGTCTCCCGCCCTAAATCTTCTCTCAAGGAGACTGCAGCTGGTGTGGGGAACAGGAAGGGGAAGTCATACACATCAGCCAGTCTTCTCTTTTTAAGGATGAGAAAGCTTAGAGCCAGAAAGGGGAAGAGACTTACTCAAGGTCACGTACAGCTGGTGAGTGGCAGAGTTGGGCCCGAAGAACCTAGATTTCTGACTTCGTTCCAACAGTCTCTCCGAAGAACGAGTCCCTCACATCCTAAAGGAAGAAAATAATCTGAAGAGAGGGTCTGTGGGGCTCACAGAGGAATGCACTGGGCAAGGGCATCTTTAGAAGGTAGTTTCCAAATCCCCCAAATAACCTGAAAATTACCACAGGAAGAGGCAAGCCTGTACACACACAGACACAAGCACACACACACACACACACACACACGCATGCACGCCTCACCATACACAAATACAATCCTCAAATAAGGACTCAGCAGAAGTCAGGTGGCCCCACTCCCTGTGGAGAAGAGGAGAGAGAAGGAAGAGGGAGATTTTGGAGGGACAAAGCAGTATAGGAAAATCCCCACATTTCTTGTACAGTCATTTGTTGAAAATGTGTCAACAAGTACAAGCCCATCTTAAACCGGCAATGATACATCTGAAATAGGTTATTTAAGCTGGGGAGGCAGGATTGCAAAGAATGTGGCTATCAACACTTGTTGGTCTGACTTGGGGGCGAGAACACAGTGGAGTCTGCCTTGGAAGACCACCCACCATTCATCAGGGGAAGAAAGTCAAGAAAGGGAAACAAAGGAGGGCAGATGAACTTGCACCGAGCTTCACATGCCTGTGTCCCTAAGAAAGCACGGTGTTTGGACACAGGAACTTGGGAAAGCTGAAGACTCCACAGAAGTCCTCGGAGGGCCATCTAGGTGACCATATCCTCTGTTGTCAACCGAATGAGTCAATGCACCATAGTTTGATTCAAATGTCACTATACCCCCTGGGCCCCACTTGCTTTGCACACACTTTGGGCTCAGCTTCTCTCTGGGCATCCATACCTGTGTTTTCTTTTGTCTAGAAAGTCCTTCCTCTTGGCTCTCCAGGCCTGGCTCCTAAGTTACTTCTTCCCTAACTCCACTGTCTCTCTTCCAAATGGAGGCCATTTTTCTCCCTTTGAATTTCCTTAGCAGTTTATCCGTGTGTCTCTGATGACACACTGCCTACACTGGAATAGAACCAGTTCTGTCCTGGCCTTCTCTTCTCTACTATAGATGAAGGCTCCTGGAGTCTGGGTCTGAGTTTTCTTTGTGCTAACCAGAGGCTAGCTTACTTTTTGGGCTTTTTAGGCACTTGGTAAATAGTTGTTGAATGTATGTATGAAAGAATGAATGAATGAATGAAATGTGTCTTGGGTACATACATTTTGCTTAGTGAAGCACACAGTTAAACTAAGCCAAAAAAAACCAAAAAACTGTCCTAAGACAATTTGTCTTTTTAATGCAGCTGCCCTTCCAGTCTCCTCAATAAGTTCCATCATTCTAAGGCAAAAGCGTAATGTGTAATAAAAATTTATCTAATTCACTATCAAGCAAAAATACTTTGGGCCCAGAGCCAAAGAATATTATTGGAGTGAACTTTTTTCAACACCCTAAATTTAACCAGCTGGAATTCTTTTTTTAAGTACCATCCTATTCAACCTTTTGAAATGAAGGATTTGCCTTTTAGTGGGAAATCTGCATTTCAACACAAAGATGGAACACATTGTCTCTGGCTTAGTTATTCTTCAGAAAAGCAAGCTCTTTTTTTTTTGGAATTATATGCTTTGCTTATGTTAAAGACACAGATTGCAGAAAATTTTGTTTAGGCCTGACAGATTGGTGGCGTGCATTTTTTGCATTTTTACAGATAAAGGGGCATGAAAGATGTCATCTCTCCAGCTCCCCCCTCATAGAGTGAATACATAGGGTGAGAACTCTTCCAAGGTGAAGTTAGTAACGTGCTGTTTAGATAATCAGGGCTCTGAGGATAGAATTGGTCAAAAAAGAAAATGAGTTTTTAAATGAGTGATTGATGATAATTCAAGTGGCTAATGAAATATCAAGGAATGTAAGAACCGTGACCAAGTTTCAGCAAAGAAACTGCAGTGTGGTGTATCTAGAACTCTCCCTTGCTTTCATTTGTACACGATATACTTTTTTAAAGAGCACCACAATTTGGCAAACCCTTAGCTGGTCAAAAAGCAGTGATGGGAAAAAGCTCATGGAAATGTTCATTTCTAGAACAAAAGGGAAAGTGATTTAGACAATATTGGAAGGTTAATTAAGTCTATTAGCAGTGGTAAAGCTGGCACATTTCAGTTTAGATCGACATGACTCAAGGTATAGGCATAGCTCACGTTCGTTCTATAAGACTCTGAGAAGTCACAGAATCTGAGAGAGGGGAGCTGATATCTATCGTATCTGTTATCGTAAACAGAACTTGAAGGACGTTCCGTGGATTTGCCTCTAGCTCAGACTAGCTGCACTACTGTTTTTTGTGTGACTTGGATCCAGTAATATTGAACAAACTGGAATTGGTTCTTTCAGGGAACTTTACAAACTTCCTGGATGCATTTTAAGTGTAGTCTACAAGTTGGTTGCTGGCTGGGTGGGGAGGAGACTTGAGAATCTTGGAGCTGGAAGGGGCCGTAAGGGTCCTTTATTTTGGCCTGTCACCAATATAGAGATCCCTCCCTATCATGGTGGGTTTTCATCCTTTCTCTTCTTGAATACCCAACGTGGTAAGTAGGTCACAGTTTCAGAAGGTGGCCATTCCTCTTGGGGACAGCTTGACTTCTTTTGTGCCCTGTCTCATTGGAAAAACAGGGATGTTATCTAAAAATATATGTTTGAGAAAAAAAATATATGCATACATATGCATTTTTAAAAAGAATAGTTTATTGATTTTTCTTTTTAGAGAGAGAGAGAGGAAGGGAGAAGAGAGAAACATCAATGTTAGAGTGCAACATTGATGGGCTTCCTCCTGCACACTCCCTACTGGGGACCAAACCCTCAACCCAGGCATGTGCCCTGACCGGGAATCAAACCAGCAGCCTCTTGGTGCACAGGGCAATACCAAACAACTGAGCCACACTGGTCAGGGTCACACATATACATTTTAATGAACAGCAAACATCTATAGTCCTAGATAGGCCTGGGGTTTTAATTCCTGATAGAAGTTGGGCGCCCAGGGCAGTCACTGTGTATTGGAAATGATGCTTTGTGTGTAGCGGTTTGGGCACATTTGTAGATCAGCAGTATCCCTTGTGAATTAGTAGACAATAATGTGGATGTACTACACACCTACATTAGTGTCAGAAAGAAATAGTATGTCTATAGTAAAGAGATCTTTGAGATGTTCTCGATGAAACTGAAAACTTGATTTAGTGACCTTAAGTTCCGGGAACATCCAACCGGGTTTACAGTGCATCAAAAGTTGGTACTTACTGTGTATAGACATGTAGAAGGACCAAGGTGTCACATTAAATCAAAATCCTTGCCAATTTGTTGCATATTTTTAATGAAACCTGAAAAATAAGGTTCTTTTTTTAAAAAATTCAGACATAAGGAAACATTGCAGTGTAACAATGCATAAGGCATAGCTGAGGCCCCCCGTGGAGGTGGTGGGTCTGGAGAGACCTTTATGAAACAGAACAGGTTAAAACACCTTTCACCAGAGGAATCGAGGCACTTAAAAGGTTGATTCAGAAAAGGGCCATGTGTCACGTTTGAGTGTCCAGAAAGGGAAGCAGGAGTCCAGTTCTAGCTCCAGCCATACAGTGTGCCACAGCTGCATCCCCAACATGTCAGCCAGCTTTTATGGGGGCAGTGAGGACACCACCTGCCTGACATGAACTGGTTTGGATGTTGTCTTACGCAAAGAGTTTTCCTACTTGCTGGAGAGGCAGGGCCTGTTTCCTGTCCTGGTCAGTGAGGGAGAGGAGGGTCTTGGATTCCACATGCAGAGAGCCTTAGGGATCTCCCAGGCTTGCTCTACTTCCGACTATCCCAGTCCTAAACGAGGAGGTTCCCAGCTAGAAGGGAGGACAGCCTCACAGACTAGGGATCTCTGCCAGGTGAACATCAGCACTTCCAGCCTCGTTCCTCCCCTACCTGAAGGTGGCACTTGTTAAACTGGATTGTGCAGCTGAATCGCCTGGAGGGTTTGTTGTATGCAGATGGCTGCCCCCTGACCCTGCACCCCGTTTCTGATTGGGTAGGTTTGAGTGGGGCCTGAGGATGTGCATTTCCAACAAATTCCAGGCGATGCTGATACTGGGCCTGGGCTTTCGCTGTGAGAACCTCTGCCCTAAGAGTACCACCAAGGACATAAAGAGAGCACAGCTGCACCACCCACTTCCCAGCCAGTCACCCGAGCCCATCTCTCCCTGGGGAGAATGAAAGTGCAGGTGGGCGAAGAGGCCTTCGACCAGGGGTGGTCTGGGAAGGCAGAGCTGCACGTTGAGTCTGATGCGTAGAAGCATTAAAATATATGTTCTAATGTGAGACTTTGCTTTGCCTAAACTGTGATGAAACAATTGAAAGCATCATAGCAAGAAGTTGAACCCTAGGGAAGCTATTAACAGTTTAGCATTTGCAGTCCCTGTGGGAATGTCGATTCTACTTACAAGGAGAGTGCTGCGGGCGTGTCCAGCGGGAGCGGTGCAGTCAGCTGGGGTCCGCACCGCCTTTGCTTTGACACTCTTCCTGGAGGAAGAGAAGCTCAAGGATGAGCCTGTCTTATAAGGACAATGTCGATGGCTTGCCAGGCGGTAGGAATGGTTTGTTCCTCTTCAGCTGGCGAATTCTGCAGGGGAACAGAGGCAGAGGGTGAAAACAGTGGGGCAAGCCAAGAGTTGCAGGAAGCAGATCAGGTGCTATTTTCCAATTTTGAAACCAAGTCAGTTCACTTGGACCTTTTGAAAGGCCCACTCGACACCTCTGGGCTGGACTCTCCCCCAAGAGGTTAAAGGAGTTTGTTTCTCCTATTGGGTCAGGAGGAGGAGAGTCCTCCTCACGGCGCTTCTTGGTCAGTGAAGACCAGGGCAAGACCGGCGGAGGGGAGGCGGTGATGGATATCCCAGGAGAGAGCACTGGACGTGGAGTCGGAAGGCTAATTCTGATCCTCACGTTGTGTCTAACCATCAATATAGCTGCGGGCCAGTCATTTAATTTCTTAAGGCTTTAGTTTCCCCATCTGTAAAATGAAGGCATAGAGTCCTGGCAGGGTCGCTCAGTGGTTGGAACATCGTCCCATGCACCAAAAGTTTGCAGGTTCTATTCCTGGTCAGCCTGTGTATGGGAGGCAACCCATTGATGTTTCTCTCTCACACTGATGTTTCTCTCTCTCTCTCTTTCCCTCTCTCTTCCTCTCTCTCTAAAAATCAATAAAGAAATATATCATTGGGTGAGGATTTTTTAAAAAAGGCATAGATTTGATGAACTCTTAGTTTTTTCACAACTCAAAAAAAGCAAAACCGATGGGGGGTGGGGAAGGGGACATATTTAATACTTTCAACAATAAAGATTAAAAAAACAAACAAACAAGAACAAAAAAACAAACCAAACCATGGTACCAGAAACTCAGCACTCCCCTGGATGAGCCCTCATGGTGCCACATGGCCTGGTGCTGTGGAGAACTGGGCCAGGCTGCTTCCTTGAAGCTCAGCGTACTCAGGGCCACCAGGTTTGTGGACAGGTTTGCCAACCAGGGACACATGCAGGTGGCCAGGCCTGGATCCGGTTAACAGTTGTCCCATTTCTTGCTGGAGGCCATTTGAGGCACCCAGGGGTCTCTTCCCAGAGTGAGTGGCAGGGAATTTGAAATTAGACTCTGCCTGTCTAATTTCCTTACAGGGTCCAAGTACCTGGTTCCACTTTTATACCAAGTGCAACAATGAATTCTCAGATTTCTCGTTGAAAAATGCTTATGACTAAATCTGTAGGTAATTCTACCCCATACTCTCAATTCATTTAACATAAGTGGTCAGATGAAGACATACTTCTTTTCTGAGTCCAGGCTTCCTACTTTAGCTGGTTCATTCTGTGGTGTTTACTTTGTTTGGGGTCAGAGAGGAGGACGTGCCTCTATAGCTGGTCTTGGGCTGGGTGGAGGCTCCCCAGCAGCCTCCCTTTGCAGTCCTGGTAGCAACAGATTTGTGCCGTTCGGGGAAGAGCTTCCATGAGCCCCATGCCATTGTTACCCACCGGGTCCTCATGAAAGGAAACCTTGTGCCGACTGCCCTGGCTGTTCTTGGTAATACGATCTATGGTAAGGAGAACAGGATGTATTTTACACTGGAGACCTGCTGTCCTAGAGTATAACAACACTTTTAAGTGCTCTTAATATTAAGCTAATGGAAAACATACTCTGTTTACTCACCATCAAAGTCTGTTTTTTCTTCTCTCCTGCCTCCCCCAATCATCACACACTGCAAACCTCTAGAACACATTGAGCATCTCCTGCTCCATTTGTCCTCCACCCTGCCTCAAGGTTGACCTCTGCATGCTTGGTTAGCTCAAGGTGGCCTTGGAAAAGCTAGGAACTTCCCACATAAACCATATAATCCCCAGGTTGCACAAACCAAATATTTCCTTTCTCACAAAAAGTTCACTGCTAGAAATGCTTGATTTACTGCTAGATTTATGTTTATTAGTGTGAGAAGTCATTTTTTCCTCGCCAGAGTGCGACAAAGTGCAGTGGAATGGAGAAGGTGGGTCACTTTTTCTGGGTGCCACTACATTGGAATGTTGGTTCTCTCCCCGTCGTTTAATGGGAGGGTTCCTTATGCTCATGGTGAGAACTCACCGAAGTTATTTTAATCCCAAAAGTCTGATCTTAATTCTCCACTATCTTGTGTCGGTATGGGGTACTCCACTGATAGAAGTTCCGGAGTGTGGCTCAACTAAGTCCTGAAGTGCCTAAGGTTTCCCTATCAGCCAAGGTGCTGTCATAAACACAGCATGGGACGATGGGCATTGGGACAGGGAAGGCAGAGTGGGACTGTCTAGAAGGAATGATTCACAAACCCACTCATTTCCTATCAGCATATTGTTTTTTTCCTTGGGCTTGTCTGTAAAGTAAATGTACGCACGCAAACCAGCCTTGCAGATAAATCCCCTATTTTACCAGCCTACCCACACATTACCAATTTTCCCTTGCTATTTATATACATCTTATTACAAAACTATCATCAAGCAATAACCAACAAATAAATAAATGAAAGAACCACCCCCAATACAAAAAGAAAAAGAAAAAATAACGAAGAACCTCAGAAACCTCTTTCCTTTTGTCAAAAAGACCAAAATTAAACCAAACTGTGGGAAATAACTTTTCACTGTTTTTGGATACAGGTGTTGGTCCTGCTAACTGTCTGCAAGGCTGTTGCAATGATGCTCATCTATTTTATTGGGGTGGAAATGTGATATTCTGTGGTTTTCGATGCACGTTGTTCATAGCTTCCGTGCTTGACTCTGGGTTTCTTTCACAGATAAACTTCTGCACTGGAGGGGCCTCTCCTCCCCTCGTTCTGCACACGGAGCTCTAATCCCCACGCCCGGGATGAGTGCAGAATATGGCCCGCAGGGTATTTGTAAGTTGAGCATTATTTCTTCTACAAATGTCCATGTGTGTAGAGATGAGAGTTTCTGGAAATTACCCTTACGTTTTAAGCACTGAAAGGAGTTACTTCCAAAATAGATTGGCATCCGCACATGTATTATTCCATTACTCACTTGGCACCCAGTCCCCCTCTCACTCCACTCAGTTTTTCCCTCCCCTTTTCTCTTTCCTTCCGTACTGAGGGCGCGGAGCTGACAGCAGCGCGTCCCTGTGGGTCTCCTCCCCAGGGTCCTGTCTGGCTCCATGGCTGGTGACTGAAAACAGTCTGTGTGGTCAGAGCCCATTTTATTGCTGGATATTCGCTCCCATGGCCTCATTTAAGATTGAATTATTCCATGGCATACATTTTTAGCAGAGGCCGGAACCAAAGGGAGTCAGTTTAGAGTTACTCCAGAGTTATTCTCATGCATGTTACATATGCATTTACATGTGTATTTAAACATGGTGTATTTTTATATATACGTGGTGCATTATATATGTGCATACATATGTAATTTCTACTTGTTTTTTTCCTAGTTTTAGGGAAAAATGCACAGCATTGTTGCCAAAATTCAAAGATACCACCACCACCACCACCACCATCACCACCACCATAGCCACCACCACCACCACCACCACCACCACCACCACCATCATCACCATCACCATCACCACCATCACCACCATCACCACCACAACCACCAACCACTACTTGTTCAAGCCAAATTTTATAGTGGAGAACTTCCTATGAAATTTAGATTTGTATGTTCATAAAAATGTTTTTTGAAAGATGCTGTTTTAGAAAGTAATACAGTTTGCTTCTCTGTGTAGGAATAAATAGTATGAATCATGCATGACTAAAAAGTTGGCGGCGGGGGGGGGGGGGGGGGGGGGGGGGGGAGGTGGAGAAGGCTGATTCTACCCAAGACACACAAAAAAGCAGGTTCAAGATAAAAAGAAGTTTGATATCTAACGTCTATTTAAGGAAAGTATTTTCATTTTGAAAGTAAATGAAAAATAGCCTGCTGTGGAAAGAAAAAAAGAAAGGGAAAGTGTCATGGAAGAGAATACTGGAAGAGCAAGAAGCAGGAGTAGAAGCTGTACAGGGGGCTGGTTTTCAGATGGGAGGTAAACTAGATCTGTGAATGGTGTCTGCAGGGCATGGCATGCACCCTGGGACCAAATTCAAAGCCAGTTGTTTATTTTTGTTAACTCCTAGGTAATCCTAGGTAACAAAGAGTTATTATGTGAATTTCACAAGCCCTTGGGTCCTGAGGGCTGGGTGGTGCAGGGGTTAAAAGCACCCCCCCCCCGCCCCCCCCTACACACACACCAAGCTGGGCCTAAACCTGGTTAGGTCACAGATTGCAGAGCTTAGAGGGTTGGACTCATGGTTTCGAGTCCCTACATGCTGACTGGGTGCTGGGTGGGGAGAGCTCTCCTTGTTTGGCTGTGGGTGCTTGGGGCCCCACACTTGGCTGTGGGAACAGAGCCACCTTGGAGGGAAGGGGAAGGAAGGGAAGTGGGGCAGCAGAGCGGAGGGTGGGGCTGAGTAGCCAAGGGCTGTTGGCCTTGGAATCTGTTTAGCTCTCTCTCTTCCACTTGATCCTCCCAAGGGCAGGGAGTCTGATTTGAGGGATGGGAAACTAAGAGCCTGATATGGAAGACCCCCGTCTTCCTTGCTTGCTGCAAAGGGAGGGTGCCTGGGTTGCTGGTGCTCATGCTGGCAGGACCAGTTTAGGAGTGACCAGAACAAGGTATGTGGAAGTGGGTGGTGGGGTTCCAGAAAGCTCTAGCACCAAGCTACCCTCACCCCACTCAGTTGCCTGAGCCAGGCTTTCAGAGCACTAGGCACTTGTGGCCTCTCTGCTGGTGGGCACAGTCACAGTCCTTAAAACAGCCCCCTCCTGCTTTCCTCTCTCCTGGCCCCCACCTTGGCCTGGGGTAAGACCTGGATTCTGGATTCTAGATTCCGACTTTCCCCTGGATTTCCTTCTGGGTGTTTGATGTGGTTAGTCATCATGCTAGGTAGCCCGTCAAGCCTGGTAGTAATGAAGACTCACATTTACGTTCATTCACGTTGGACCTGATAGTTTACAGAGGGCTTTTATATCCAACTGTCATTTGAGCCTCACAATTCTTTAAGGTGCTATTTTTATGTTCATTTTACAGATAGGAAACCCCAGGCTGTCCCAGAGCCAGGAGCTAGTGTACAGTAGAGCCAGGGGCCAGCTCTCCTGTTCTTCTAAATCCTGAGGCTTTGATCATGTGACCTTTTAATCACCTGACAAACTAGAAATGGGGTCATTCCTTCCCATACAATAAAAAGAAATAAAATAAAGAGAAATAAAATAAAAGCCAGTAGGTGAGCTCTTAGCTCATTTTAACTGTTTTGATGCCCCGAGTTCCTGTGCGTGGGGCCAGGTCTCAGTTTATTGCTCTAAATCAAAACAATCCCCAGGATTGCCCAATGAGGCTCTCAAATTGAGAAGTTGATTTTCATCAGAGTAAATGAAGAATATTATTACATTTTACAAGTCAATAAATCAATGTAGCCCTAATTTTGCCACGCAGGAAATCAATTCTGGTCTTTCTAAACCATCAAAGATGTTATGAACAAAGTAATTTCACAAATTATGGCAAGTAACACATTTATTGATGACTGCAGTTTAGGAATTTAGAATCTGTGAGCACTGTAATATAATATGGTGCACGGGCATGAGCTGAGTGAAATACAGATTATGTGGGGAAGCCGTAATGCATCATTTGCTATTAGTGGACTGGTAATAATTACCAGTTTCAAAGCAGCTCTTTTCATGTAATCTTTAGTCTCAATCGTAACAGCCCTTCTCATTGACATTATGATTACACTAGCTGCCCTCGTGATCTAGAATATCTAGTTGATGGGAATACTAAAATGCAGTAGTGAAAACTGTATGTTGTATGCTCATTAGAAGATAAAATGCCATTTTCTCTGACCTGATGTATGGGAGAGAGGGGAAGGTAACAGCACAGTGTTAACATGATCACAACGCTGGCTCTAAAAACAAAATTTTAGGAAGCTCAGGGCAGCAAAACGAAATGGGCTTTTCTCAGTGAAGCCTTTTTGATAGGATACAGAGGGGAGCTTCTTGAAGTAGTGCTATACAGATCTCGGCGTTTATCAGTGGCCATATTCATGGCACAGGGGTCCAAGTGCTGGGTTTCGATAGAATAGTATAAGGTAAAATATGGTTTTAAGGCATTTGGAGTGATGAAAGTGTTAAGGACTTGCTTCAGCTGACAAATCCTCTATTTTACTTACCCAATTCAGATTGTCAGGCTAAATGTATGATAATAACATGGAGTCCTAGAGAGGCAAAGGAGAAAGCCACAGAGGGTCACCGTAGTTGGAACCAGATCGGTTTTTTTTTTTTTTTCCTATCTGTTTAGGACTCAAGTAAAAAAAAAATTATGAAAATACTCTCAATGATGCTTTTTATTTCCCTTTGAAGAGAGGAGGCAAACAAAAATAGGCAGATAATGTGATACTAATGTCAGCATTTTCTTTCAAAATCTTTCTGCCTTTTTTCTCCCTCCACATTAGGCAAATGTTTAAAACCTAATTTTGGTATCTTATCATCTAATCTTGTTAAAGAGATTTACCCAGGAGTGGGATATATTGAGTGAGATTATAAATGCATTGTAAAGTAAATTGCAAGGTCAGGGCAGGGAGTCCATTATTCAGACAAGTGCTTGTGCGAAGGCTGGCTTGTTTTGGAATAGGAGTGTTTGGGGCTTCTGAGAAGACCCGGCCAGCTTTTCTTTCTGACTTGCTAAATGGAGGAATCATAATTGATTAATTCCTCATTCCCACTCTCGCCCATGTATGAATTTTTTTCCTTATTAAGAAGTTACTAGCCAATGCTTTCAGGAACTCCTCTGGCCCCTCTTTTAAGAGAGGGGCTAAAGTTTGTTCTTTCTCCTTTGTGTTTTATACACTGTCTTTTTCGGAATCCCTGGGAAATTTTCTTTTTTTCTCCTCCTGTCTTTTGCCCACCAACATTTGTGCCCTCTTTAATACTGCAGTTGACTGGTAAACTGTTAGTTACTCCCTTGGCGTGTATATGTTGTTGTTTTTAAATTTAGCTATCTCCAAAAATGAATGATCGTGAAGTCAAGCTGGCCCCTTTTTGCCAAAGTGGCATTTACCACTCTCGGGTTCTTTTCAATGAGAGAGAAATAATGTGACTTAAGCAGGGCCCCTCTCCAGACGGCTTGGCTACTAGCCAAAGAGTTGACTAGCTGAACTGTGTCTTTCTGTTTCTTTCTCAACTGGAGCTGAGGCTCAGCCGAGGGCGCAGGATGTTGTATAATTTGGTTCACGTTGTTAGCCTCTCAAAATAATGAGGAGGAGGATAGTGTAGCATTTCTCAGCCTGCTGCTGGTCATGGTGCTGGCTCCTTTAACTGTTATTAAACTAGGATGCCGTGTCTGCGTAAGTTGGCACCAGCCTCTCCCCCTAACTCTAGGCTTGCATTTGTTTGACTGGGGCACAAGTCCTCAAGGTTTGACATGGCCTTTTGTTTAAAACCGAATTAAATTTATCTTTTGAGATTTTCACAACATCCCTTGAGATAAAAAAATTGAGAGTCCTCCTGGGGCACTGTGGAATCAGAATTGGGACTCACTGACCCTCACACAGGATGTGAGAATGTTGCTAGTCTCTCTTCTTCCATGGAATTATTTTTGAGAACCTTCTCATTTTTTAATAATATCAACAATTAGTGCATTTCAGGCTAAGATTAAAAGCATCTCTGGGGCCACAGAGAATTGTAATGAGTTGACCTTCTCTTTTTTGATATCTCCATGAAATGATTGCCTATTTAGAAAGTTCACCTGCCACCCAGGGGGGAGTGAGAACGATGGGATTTAGGGAGCAGGAAAGTTTCCCGTAGGTCATCTTGTCCAAGTCCCTCACTTAACAAATGAGAAAACGGTCACGAGATGAAATGGCTTCCCCAAACCACAGCTGGTGACAGACTGGAAAGTTCAGAAGACGTTGCTTAAAGTTCTCTAGACTATAGGGATTGTCATTCTCAAGCTTGAATTGGTCTAGATCAGTGGTTCTCAACCTTCCTAATGCTGCGACCTTTTAATACAGTTCCTCATGTTGTGGTGACCCCCAATATCATTGTTACAAATTGAACATAATTAAAGCATAGTGATTAATCACAAAAACAATATGTAATTATATATGTGTTTTCCGATGGTCTTAGGCGACCCCTGTGAAAGGGTCGCGACCCCACAGGTTGAGAACTGCTGGTCTAGATTTTTCTGCTTTGGAGACTAGATTTAAAATTCCTAGAACTGCGTTAAATGGCAGGAAGACTGATTCGACAAGTATTTAGTATTGGCCACCAACCACTGGATATGCCAGGCCCTGTGTAGGCACAGGGGATAGGTCAGGGAGGGTTGAGGCCTTGGGATTGGGAGCTGGGGGCAGGGAAGGCTGGAGGTGGAACATAAATAAGCGATTGCTGATACCCTCCTCGGTGATTAAACATTGATGTTGGTGTTGTATTATTTTGCAGGTAAAGATGAGCCCAGCAGCTACACATGTACAACTTGCAAACAGCCATTCACCAGTGCATGGTTTCTCTTGCAACACGCACAGAACACTCATGGATTAAGAATCTACTTAGAAAGCGAACACGGAAGTCCCCTGACCCCGCGGGTTGGTATCCCTTCAGGACTAGGTGCAGAATGTCCTTCCCAGCCACCTCTCCATGGGATCCATATTGCAGACAATAACCCCTTTAACCTGCTAAGAATACCAGGATCAGTATCCAGAGAGGCTTCCGGCCTGGCAGAAGGGCGCTTTCCACCCACTCCCCCCCTGTTTAGTCCACCACCGAGACATCACTTGGACCCCCACCGCATAGAGCGCCTGGGGGCGGAAGAGATGGCCCTGGCCACCCATCACCCGAGTGCCTTTGACAGGGTGCTGCGGTTGAACCCAATGGCTATGGAGCCTCCCGCCATGGATTTCTCTAGGAGACTTAGAGAGCTGGCAGGGAACACGTCTAGCCCACCGCTGTCCCCAGGCCGGCCCAGCCCTATGCAAAGGTTACTGCAACCATTCCAGCCAGGTAGCAAGCCGCCCTTCCTGGCGACGCCCCCCCTCCCTCCTCTGCAGTCCGCCCCTCCTCCCTCCCAGCCCCCGGTCAAGTCCAAGTCATGCGAGTTCTGCGGCAAGACGTTCAAATTTCAGAGCAACCTGGTGGTGCACCGGCGCAGCCACACGGGCGAGAAGCCCTACAAGTGCAACCTGTGCGACCACGCGTGCACGCAGGCCAGCAAGCTGAAGCGCCACATGAAGACGCACATGCACAAGTCGTCCCCCATGACGGTCAAGTCCGACGACGGCCTCTCCACCGCCAGCTCCCCGGAACCTGGCACCAGCGACCTGGTGGGCAGTGCTAGCAGCGCGCTCAAGTCCGTGGTGGCCAAGTTCAAGAGCGAGAATGACCCCGGCCTGATCCCGGAGAACGGGGACGAGGAGGAAGAGGAGGACGACGAGGAAGAGGAAGAAGAGGAGGAAGAGGAGGAGGAGGAGCTGACCGAGAGCGAGAGGGTGGACTACGGCTTCGGGCTGAGCCTGGAGGCGGCGCGCCACCACGAGAACAGCTCGCGGGGCGCCGTGGTGGGCGTGGGCGACGAGGGCCGGGCCCTGCCCGACATCATGCAGGGCATGGTGCTCAGCTCCATGCAGCACTTCAGCGAGGCCTTCCACCAGGTCCTGGGCGAGAAGCATAAGCGTGGCCACCTGGCCGAGGCCGAGGGCCACAGGGACACTTGTGACGAAGACTCGGTGGCCGGCGAGTCGGACCGCATAGACGATGGCACTGTTAACGGCCGCGGCTGCTCCCCGGGCGAGTCGGCCTCCGGGGGCCTGTCCAAAAAGCTGCTGCTGGGCAGCCCCAGCTCGCTGAGCCCCTTCTCCAAGCGCATCAAGCTCGAGAAGGAGTTCGACCTGCCCCCAGCCGCGATGCCCAACACCGAGAACGTGTATTCGCAGTGGCTCGCTGGCTACGCGGCCTCCAGGCAGCTCAAAGATCCCTTCCTTAGCTTCGGAGACTCCAGACAATCGCCTTTCGCCTCCTCGTCTGAGCACTCCTCGGAGAACGGGAGCTTGCGCTTCTCCACGCCACCCGGGGAGCTGGACGGAGGGATCTCGGGGCGCAGCGGCACGGGAAGTGGAGGGAGCACGCCCCATATTAGTGGTCCGGGCCCGGGCAGGCCCAGCTCAAAAGAGGGCAGACGCAGCGACACTTGTGAGTACTGTGGGAAAGTCTTCAAGAACTGTAGCAATCTCACTGTCCACAGGAGAAGCCACACGGGCGAAAGGCCTTATAAATGCGAGCTGTGCAACTATGCCTGTGCCCAGAGTAGCAAGCTCACCAGGCACATGAAAACGCATGGCCAGGTGGGGAAGGACGTTTACAAATGTGAAATTTGTAAGATGCCTTTTAGCGTGTACAGTACCCTGGAGAAACACATGAAAAAATGGCACAGTGATCGAGTGTTGAATAATGATATAAAAACTGAATAGAGGTATATTAATACCCCCCTCACTCCCACTTGACACCTCCTTTTTTCATCACCCCCTTCCCCATCGCCCTCCAGCCCCATTCCCAGTAGGATTTTTTTTCTAGTCCCATGTGATTTAAACAAGCAAGCAAGCAAGCAAACAAACAGAAGTAACGGAAGCTAAGAATATGAGAGTGCTTGTCACCAGCACACCTATTTTTTTTTCTTTTTCTTTTTTCTTTTTCTTTTTTTCCTTTATGTTCTCACCGTTTGAATGCATGATCTGTATGGGGCAATACTATTGCATTTTACGCAAACTTTGAGCCTTTCTCTTGTGCAATAATTTACATGTTGTGTATGTTTTTTTTTTAAACTTAGACAGCATGTATGGTATGTAATGGCTATTTTAAATTGTCCCCGATTCGTTGTTGAGCAAAAATGTTGCTGTTTCCAGTTCCGTTCTGAGAGAAAAAGAGAGAGAGAGAGAAAAAGACCATGCTGCATACATTCTGTAATACATATCATGTACAGTTTTATTTTATAATGTGAGGAGGAAAAACAGTCTTTGGATTAACCCTCTATAGACAGAATAAGTAGTGCTGAAAGAAAATCTCTATGAGCTAAATGTCTGTCTCTAAAGGGTTAAATGTATTAATTGGAGAGGGAAAAAAGGGCCTTGAATTGACAAATTAACAGAAACACAAAACAAGTTTATTCTATCATTTGGTTTTAAAATATGAGTGCCTTGGATCTATTAAAACCACGTTGATGGTTCTTTCTACTTGTAATAAACTTGTAGCTTAATTCAGCATTGGGTGAGGTAATAAACCTTAGGACCTAACATATAATTCTTTCTTGTATTTCTCACAACAATGGCTACCTAAAAATATGACCCATTATGTCCTAGTTAATCATCATTTTCCCTTTAGTTTAATCTTGTAAGCAAAACTGATTATACCAGTATAAAAGCTATTTTGCTCCTGGTGAGAGCTTAAAAGAAATGGGCTGTTTTGCCCAAAGTTTTTTTTGTTTTGTTTTGTTTTGTTTTTTTAAATGATGATTACATTGAATGTGTAATGTGCAAAGCCCTGGAATATAATTAAATACACGAGTAAGGAATTCATTTCATGAAGATACTTGTTTTAAATAATGTCTTTTAAAAAAAATTCTGGCCCCAGAAGAAATAGATCCAGATCCACTTGGTTGTCAAAAGGACAATCACACAATAAACTTCAAGACCTCGTATGCCATATTAAAAAGAAGAGGCTGACCATAAGGTTTGACAGAGGATAACAGAGGGGGAAAAAGTGATTTATTAGCACAATGTGGTACTATTTGCCATTTTAAACTAGAACAGGTGTATAAGCTAATATTGATACAATGATGATTATGAATTCTTAAGATGCGTTGAAATGTGACATTCTTAAAAAAGAAGAGAAAGAGTTTTAAGAGTAGCAGTATATATGTCTGTGCTCCCTAAAAGTTGTACTTCATTTCTTTTCCATACACTGTGTGCTATTTGTGTTAACATGGAAGAGGACTCATTGTTTTTATTTTATTTTTAAATTTTTTCTTTCTTTTTTATTAAGCTAGCATCTGCCCCAGTTGGTGTTCAAATAGCACTTGACTCTGCCTGTAATATCTGTATCTTTTCTCTAATCAGAGATACAGAGGTTGAGTATAAAATAAAACTGCTCAGATAGGACAATTACGTGCACTGTACAATTTTCCCAGTTTACAGGTCTATACTTAAGGGAAAAGTTACAAGAATGCTGAAAAAAAAAAAAATTGAACACAATCTCATTGATGAGCATTTTTTAGAAAACTAAAAAAAAAACAAAAAACCTTTGCCAGCCATTTACTTGACTAATGAGCTTACTTACTTGGACTCAACATTGCAAGCGCTGTGAATGGAAAACAGAATACACTTAACATAGAAATGAATGATTGCTTTCGCTTCTACAGTGCAAGGATTTTTTTTTTGTACAAAACTTTTTTAAATATAAATGTTAAGAAAAAAATTTTTAAAAAACACTTCATTATGTTTAGGGGGGGGGACTGCATTTTAGGGTTCTATTGTCTTGGTGGTGTTACAAGACTTGTTATCCATTTAAAAATGGTAGTGGAAATTCTATGCCTTGGATACGCACCGCTCTTCAGGTTGTAAAAAAGAAAACATACATTGGGGAAAGGTTTAAGATTCTATAGTACTTAAATATAGGAAAATGCACACTCATGTTGATTCCTATGCTAAAACACATTTATGGTCTTTTTTCTGTATTTCTAGAATGGTATTTGAATTAAATGTTCATCTAGTGTTAGGCACTATAGTATTTATATTGAAGCTTGTATTTTTAACTGTTGCTTGTTCTCTTAAAAGGTATCAGTGTACCTTTTCTGGTAGTGGGAAAAAAAAAAGACAGGCTGCCACAGTATATTTTTTTAATTTGGCAGGATAATATAGTACAAATTATTTGTATGCTTCAAAAAAAAAAAAAAGAGAGAGAGAGAGAGAGAAAAACAAAAAAGTGTGACATTGTACAAATGAGAAGCCATATAATGGCCGTTTGGGGGAGCCTGCTAGAATGTCACACAGATGGCTGTCATAGGGGTTGTACATATCCTTTTTTGTTCCTTTTTCCTGCTGCCATACTGTATGCAGTACTGCAAGCTAATAACGTTGGTTTGTTATGTAGTGTGCTTTTTGTCCCTTTCCTTCTATCACCCTTACATTCCAGCATCTTATCTTCATATGCAGTAAAAGAAAGAAAGAAAAAAAAAAAAAAGGAAAAAAAAAACACCCCACAATGTTTTGCAGTTTTTTTCATTGCCAAAAACTAAATGGTGCTTTATATTTAGATTGGAAAGAATTTCATATGCAAAGCATATTAAAGAGAAAGCCCGCTTTAGTCAATACTTTTTTGTAAATGGCAATGCAGAATATTTTGTTATTGGCCTTTTCTATTCCTGTAATGAAAGCTGTTTGTCGTAACTTGAAATTTTATCTTTTACTATGGGAGTCACTATTTATTATTGCTTATGTGCCCTGTTCAAAACAGAGGCACTAATTAGATCTTTTATTTTTCTTTGTTTTTATTTTTTTTTATTTGGATGACCAAAGGTCATTACAACCTGGCTTTTTATTGTATTTGTTTCTGGTCTTTGTTAAGTTCTATTGGAAAAACCACTGTCTGTGTTTTTTTTGGCAGTTGTCTGCATTAACCTGTTCATACACCCATTTTGTCCCTTTATTGAAAAAAAAAATAAAAAAATTAAAGTATACAATGTAAGCTTCTTGTGTCCTCATTTGACACACTCTATAAATTACTTTCAAGAAAATAACAAGTTTTAAGAGAAGGCCAGTCAGTCTTTTTCAGGATCATTTCTATGGGCATTTTGATGCATGTATTATATACCCTAAAGGAACATAAGATACTTACTATATTAAAATAGATCTATCCCAAACTATGGAAATAGTTTTTAGACTTTATAGTTCTAGAATAATTTTCAAGAAATAGAAGGTGTTTTCAGTCTGATATTAAAAACTTTCCCTTTATCTCCTCACAGTAATCCACTCAGATATAAAGAAAAAAACATAGTGGTAATAGCATCTTAAGCTTTGATTTCCTTTAGATTTTTTTGCTGTTCTTATTGTCTAAAAGTTCTTTTCTATTCTCCCATTCTCATCCTACCTTAGAGCATAATGTAAACAAGGTGTTGTTGTTCTTTTAAAAAAGGAATTAGCTTTTTTGTTCCCACATAAAGTCTTTCCTCATGTCAAAAATGAACACACCTCCCAAATCTAAAAATCCAGAAATGAAGGCATCAAATGAAAAAGAGAGAGAGAGAGAGAAAAAAGAATGAAAGCAGTAGCCAGATGTAGCCAAATCTGTGGAATCAGCCACTGATGTTCTGAGATGTGTGTGGTGGTTTGCCTTGTGATTCTGAGCTGCTAGGGTCCCTAGACGGGACAGATCTTTTAGGCACTTTTATAGGGTCTTCCTGGCTGATAGCAGATTAGGGTGGGAACATCTTTCAATTAATTATCTTTTGGTCAATCAACAGATTTATGGAATGAAACATCATCTTTGAAAAGCAAGTTAGGTCTATTTTTAAGCCCTTCCCCCCCCCCCCCCCCCCCCGCCAGCCCCTTAGAAATCTATGTTGTCAGTTTTACAAATACTGCAAGTTGCAGCATCTATTTGCCTTATTACAACACATATTTCTGTGATACCCATCTCCCCATTCCTAGTGTAGATGAATGGACACAACATTGTTTTTATTCTTGTAAAAACCAAAACAAAAGCCGTTCTGTTGTCTTCTCGTGGTAGCATTTTTTCTGTTGCTCAGTTCTTATGCCCTGGTGCCTGTGAGGTGGCCTTTTCATGTAACGCCTTTTATCTGAGGCAAGAATAGTCTTATCTTTCTAAATAAAGAGAAAGTAGTAGGGTGTTTGTTTGCTTTTTAAAGCCTGTTTGGGTGGGAAGCAGAGAGTGGAGGCAGAGAGAAGTCTAGAAGAGGGGGTTTGGGAGAGATGGGACGGGATGGGGTGGGATGGGATGGGATGGGGCGAGGCTGGTGACTTGTAGAACTTGATAATTGGCAATGAACTGAGGGCAGATATATGTGTTTTAGATTAGGTTACTTCACAACTGAATCCAGAATGCTGTTCAAGACAGAACTATTCCCCAGTGCCAGACCAGTTTTAGACGTGGTGACTTCTGCTCCACCATATTAAATGTCTTTAAAACCGCTGTGTGTCCCTATTACTCTTTTATTGGGAGCTATGAGTGCAGCTGTGCACGTTTTATATACAGTATTTATATTAATTTCTCAGTATATGAGGCTTTTAGTGTAATTAGGTTTTGCGTCCTGGCAGAATTAATGCTGGATTCTGTATACTTGTATGTTCAGATTTCTTAAATCAAATGGCAGATAAGAAGGGATGCAAACATCTGGTGATAAATCACAGATTGTGCTTGATTCACATGATCCCAAAGTGAAATAAATTTATTGGGAGTCAGGTTCTTCAGGGTTCTTAGTCTCCTGACTTATCAAGGCCCTCTTCTAAAATACTATTTCTGAAACTGAACAAACAATGGAAGCATGAAAACCTAGACAATAAGAATATAACTTATAAATGACATCTTATATCCAGAACATTAAAATTAAAAATATAAATGCAAAATAACCAAAAAATCCCCCACATTTTCAACAGTAGGATGAGTTCACGATATCCTTTTAAAATGAGGGAATACTATGAACATTAACATTTTTCAAAAATTTCAAATAAGGTTATATGACATTCCCAAATGTGTGGGTGCAATGTCCTCTATACCTGAACTGCCAGTTATAAAGACGGGGCCTTTTTATCTTCATTTTGAGAACAACTTAATAAACAGGAATACAGCAGATGTTATTTCTCACAGACTTTAAACCAGAAACTCAATACAAGGACTATCTCCATCCTGAGACCATTTATTAGCCTCTGTTTAGGACCTATAGGACTGATGAGCCCGGTTGCTAAGAAGTGAGGTTTACACTTGCTTCTTCGTTTGTAACAGCAATGGCAGAAAGTGTGAAGTAGTTGAGTTTTTCCCAGGGCGTTCTGTGACAGAGCTGTTTATTTAAATACCATTTTTGTATATGCAATAAGTACATACTGTATATGTTCATAATGCTAGAAGTGAGAATTTGAAAGAAAGTGGCAGTGAGGGTTAGATATTTCATTTGGAGGAATAAGGACATGAGGTGGCTTATTCACAGGTACTCCAAGTTTGGGAAAGGGTACTAGGATATTTCAAAGCCTTCCTGAAAAGATCCCATCCTGTCCTGTTTCAAACACTTTACTCCTGGAGAGTGAGGGAGGAAATACAGGGTTTTCTGTTTTTAAACCCTTCCCCCACTCCCTACACACACACACACACACACACACACACACACACACACACACACACGATTTCTTATGACTGTGCTGTAATCCTGTCTTCTTCCTGATGATGCTGTTACTCTGTTGTCCCCGCGACTAGTGTGTTCAAGAATGTACCCATCCCATTTTCTCTTGTTTTTTGGTGTGTTTTTTTTTTCCCACCAGAAAACTTCACTTTAAAAAAAGAAAAATTCTGAGAATTTTGCCGATATGAGGATGGGATTGGCAGTGTTCTTTAAACTGCTTGGAAAAAAATGTTTCTTTGAAAGGCTGTTAACTTTTAAAAGGCACAAGCCACTTAGCAAAATTTCCCAAGTGTCTCCTAAGGCTCTGAAGCTCCCAATTACAAATAAATGAACTCATTTTTAGAGAAATGGACATCAGAACACATAGGCAGAATTGGGATTACATACATTTATTCCAGGGCTGTGACAGCTACATATTGTAGACATGGGTTGTTGGGTATCACTTTTTTTTTGCTTGCTGTCATCTTGTTATCTCATTAGCCCACTGTTTCATTTAGCAAAACACATGGCCAGTGAATCAGCCTTTAGGGGATGGGCCTGTTTCTCTCTCTCTCTCTATTTCCCAGTGTCATCTATGGTCATAGGATGCGATTAATTCTCCTTTCAAATGTGAAAGACGACCAATTCAGGTCACATGGGTTATTGTACTCCAACCCTAAACTTGGCTGAACACAATGCAGTGGTTGGTCCAAATACTGGTTTTCCTTCCTGTAAAGTGGCAAAGGCTACTTAAAGAGAGCATATATCAGGTTTTTATGAAACAGCAGAAAAGGCAATCTAAGGATTTCTCCAAAGTCTACCCTCTAAACCTACAGGGACCCCCCACACCTACAGGGGGCTGTGCTTTTAAATAACAGTGAGCATGGTACATGCCCATGCTATACTTTGTCTGTTAGGGTTTTAAATATTGGTAGCAGGTCTGACAAAGGGGTTTGATGGGGGTATCAGCTAAAGGGGCCTCAACGACAATGACTTAGGGCTGGACTGGGAACCGGATTCCCAGAGCCCACCTGGACACAGCAGGCCCCTCAGCCAGGTCTCCACCACTCAGGATTCCTGAGAGCAGCTGAGCTCCAGACCCTGAGCCTCCTGCGGAGCCAAGTCAGGGGAGAGGAGGCCCCAGGCCCCTGCTTCAGGTCGCCATGGCAACGAGGCCTGGAATGCCACAGTGGTAGCCCTCTTCCTCGGCACATCCACATCCGGACTCCCAGTTCTGCTGCTTCAAGTCAATGTACCCAGCAAGGGAGGAACCCCGGAGGAAAATAACTCCCATCTTTCCCTCACCATTGCCTTTCCCCCTTACAAAGAGAAAAAAAAAAAAAGAAAAGAAAGAAAGAAAAGAAAACTGCATGTTTGAAAGAAACTACAGGCAGTTTTTGGTGCAATTTGGGAGCAACTATGTTGGGTTCTGGTTTTCCTCTTCAGAGATTTGTTCGCCTCTTGTAAATCGTTGGCTGCTTTGACGTTGAACTTGATGACATTTCATGTTTTCGTTGTGCTGCTTTTACATCAATTTTGATTTTTTAGTTTCTTTATAATTTTATTATTATTTTAAGGAAATGTCCCCCTTCCCTCCTTCCTCCCCTGTTCTCCTCAACCAAAGGACTGTATCCTACTCAAGTTTTGTCAGTCATAAGGGAAAGTGTTTCCTTCCAGGTGTGTCCCCAGTTTATTAGGACTATCATATGATTGGGTAGAGGGTCTGGGTCCTTTGGGGGAAGGCACGGAGGGAGCTCATGGGAAAGGCACTCGGAGGTTAGAGATTGGGGGAGGGGGGGTGGAGTTTGGAAATCATGTTTAAGATGCCAGTGGCTCAACCTGTGGCTGGTTTAAGTTATAAGTGTAAAAAAAAAAAAAAAAAAAAAAAAGCTAGTTAGAGAACAGAAAATCACTGGGCCAAGTCACACCTGTACCTTTTTTCTCCCCCCTCCTCTGTCTCCATCCTCTTTCTAGGTTCTTCACACACCCCCATTCGGCGTAGTGTCCAGAGAGCTCAAGATGTGTGGCAGTTTTCGGATGGAAGCTCGAGAGCCCTTAAGTTCTGAGAAAATTTGAAGCCCCCAGGGGCGGGGTGGACGAGTGCCGCCCAGCAACATCTGCGTGGTCTGTCATCCTGCTAGTTTGTGGTGTTTTTCTGACAGTAGCCTCCAAGAAGCCGTGTGCGAAGACAGAGTCCTGCAGAGGCCTTCCTGCCTGGGCCTGCAGCACCATTTTATTTATATTTTTTAATAAAAAGTAAAAACAAAAAAACAGACCCACATTGGAATAGTGAATCAGTCCCATAGAGAGGGCCCACGGACCAACGCTGCCCCGAGTGACGTCCCGGCCCCTTGAAACCAGCCAACCTACTTACCCATATCGTGGAAATGAGCATGAGTCCCCGACCCCTTGTTTCTATACATTCTATGTTGTCTTTTAAAAAGTGTGCTTAACATTGACACAATAAATGTTGGAGCTTTAGGTGGTGTTTTCTTGTTCTTTAATTATTAATGTTTATAAGACAATGCAGCTGCTTATAACTTTGTATTTCTGTACCCGTTTCCTGCAGACACCCATTGGGTGGGTAGGAAGGACAGATTTGAGGAATGGGTAGGAGGCGTAGGAGGGGAAATAGGTTACTGCTTATTGGATGGCATAAATTTTCAAGGAGAAGCAACATGCAAAACTTGGGGATAAATCATAGCGATATCATAATTAATGTAGTAGTAGTATTGCTGTTTATTAATGCTGAAGTGTGGTTTTCCTAACTGTCTGACTTATAATTTGCATACCATTAAATAATGCATAATATGGCACGCTGAATTCTGTTTTTCAAATATATGCTTTTGGTGGCTACCATGCAGGATTTGAATTTGTCTTTTAATTTAGCTCAAGAAAGATAACGTCACTGGGTTAGTGGTAAATCCCAAGGAAGGTGGCAAATGTCACCAGTTGCTTATTAAATATTCTAATTTTAGGTTCCCAAACCTTTGGCAAATATATCTTAATGCAGACAAACAAGCACACATAAAGCTTCGTTATTACTTACATCAAGAAATTTGGAACAGATTTTATAAGGGGGAAAATTTTAGGAGGAAAGAGGTTCAGATCAGAACACACTATTGTAATGATAGTAATGCCCCATTACTTAGAAATCAGTGACACAAATAAGTTATGTTTACAGACAGGTGATAAAGACTCCTTCTGGCCCAGTTAATTTGCAAAGAACTTTTCTCAGTTTGGTGTTTTCTATTGCCTGGAGATCCAGAAGAGAACTAGAAACCATATAGCATATTAAAATAGGTTTATAAATAATAAAACCCGTGTATTGTAGAGATACACATTGGCTGTGCATGTGAGGGGGTGGGGGGAATCGTACCCACTCACCCTCTGGCTAGATTACCTCACCTTGTGAGAAGATAACAAAATTACTGGCACTTGGATTCTTTCCTGCTTATTTATTCATCATAAATAATGACTCCTTTCAGTAGCCTGCTGCCTTATACCTTCTACAGTGCTTTCATGTACATTATTTCATCTGACCCTCAGTGAGACACATCTCACCACTTCCACTTTAGGATGAGGAGAGTGAGGCTCACCCAGGTTAAGGGCTTGCCTGAGACCACGTCAATAACGTGAGGGAGAGCCCAGAAGCCAGGTGTTCTGGTATTGGGTCCAGAGCTGATCCCATTAAACTCTGTAACTGACCAAAGGGAATGTCCCTCCCTGTGCTGTTAGCACACATGCCATGAGTGTTCATCAGCCCACATGTATGGTTCACGCGCACGCATACACATCACATCAAGGATGTCCATTGGTGAGGGCATGCGCAGTTGTCTCTTCCCGCCAACAGCTGTGTGCACTGCAGGAGCAAGGCTCCCTCCTTGCCGCCTTTCCCCAGTGGCTTCTCCATGACCAAAAAATACTCTGACGGACTAGGTGGCCTTGATGAGTTTTTGAGATGCCTTCACACCTAGGTGAGATGGTACTTCCAGACAAACTGTTTTGTGGAGAAACACTCTCCCTGCCCCCTGTTCTGCCTGGGTTGTTGACACTTAAGACCATTAGGGATTTTGTGACAACATCCTTCCTGAATATGCTAAGGTCCTTGCTGATAACTAGAGTGATGGCACTTTAAAGGGGAGACCTGACTGAAACAACAAACAGGGTTTTTGGACAACTTCAGCTTGGTAACCACACTTGGTGTTCACTACACTTTCATTTCTTATTTCCTCTCAGAGACAGTTTGTAAATAAATGGATATTTCTCGAAGTGAGATTTTAGGGGGGTGGGAATGGGCGAGGACAGAGGGAGTGGGTAAAGGATATTTTTTTTTTCTTCCCCCTTTTGGAGAAAAAAAGATCCCCTCCCGCCTTTTTTTAAAAAAGGCCATCCCTTTCCTCATACCTTTTTTGGTTGAAAGAAAAAGATTCATTTATGAAATTCCTATGAAATAGTGATGTTGTGCTAGGGCTAGGACTTTTGAAAACCCACACAGGATTGATGATCTCTGAAGACATCTCCCTGTGTAACCTGTCAAGGTCATGGCCATCTGCAAATGGTTGGAGCAGCAAAAGGGGCTGACAAATCCAGTTGGGGTTCTCACCAAGCCCTCTCCTGAGACTGGAACTCACATTGCAGAGAGATTAACTGTTGACCCAGTATGCACCGAGCTCGGATTTGAGGACACAGCCCCAAGTGGGGACCAAATACGGGATATCGCTCTTACCCTACCAGGCCTGGTCTATGAACATTAATTCTGTGGTCTGTCCAGATCATCACACTAAACACAAAGGTCTGTTAGACTTCTGGGTGCATGATGACAGAGGCTCAGTAGCTTCTGCAGCTCCTAGCAACCAGCCTTTTGAACATAAATGATTGTACCTGGTGGTCATTTAAAAAAAAAAAAATCTTAGACAAGGAGAGCTAACTTGAATTCTACGGGGGCCTAACTGGGTGGCCCCAATCTTGGCAGAATGTTTCCTGGGCACTTTTGCTTGGCGTTTTCAAGAGCATTTGCATTGGATGAGCCAAGCCTTTCAAGGAGTGAGGAATATCTTTCAAGGTGTGTGTCCTGACATGGTTTTCTTGTTTTGAGGGCTAGATAGTGAGGTTAATGTTGAAAAAGATGATTATTAACACTAACATGTATATTTTTCTTCAGTACTAATGTTTATTACTATCAAGAGTTCTTATTGTACAAATCAATGTCCCAGAAAGAAGTGGTAGAGAGAGTCAGAATTGAAGTATTTGGTGGGCTATTGTTTCTCTTCTTCCATGCCTCATAGCTTTGGCTCCTTTTGGAGCCTAATGTGAGGGAACAGATTTGAGGAATTTATAGGTTGGCTGTGAAGTCCGTATGAAGTTCAGCTGGAAGTTCAAAAACAACAAACTGCAAGGATCCATCCTGTTTTAGTTCTTAACCAACAACTCCCCAGGCGAGATAGCACTCTTCAGTTTGTATGCCCCTAGGGTTATATGAAGCCAAAGAACTTCTCACTTCCAGCAAAATCCAGAGACAGTAACTGTTTTCCATCCCATCTTGGCATAAACTGACATACTCTGTTAAGCCACATTACCTTTCCCCTTGCTTTATGTTTTTAAAAATGCTCCCAGGAAATGTTGAAGATTTATAAAGCACTTTTATAGACATGATAGAATCAATTTTCTTAGTGATTCTAGGAATTCAGTAGGACCAGAACAGACGAAAGCTGCAAGGAGCCACCCCACTCATGCATTTTACAGATCAGGGCAACAGAGGCCCACGGATTAAGTGAAGGACCTATGATCACACAGCTTGAAAAAAAAAGTGAGAGCCAAGCTTGAAACCACACAGTTAGTGGCTGAGCCAGGACTGGAATCCCAGCCTCCAGCTCCTGTGCAAAGGAATTCTCACTGCAAATCTCTCCCTAGCGACCTACGAAGTTCAGCGGCAGGAGTGGCAGAAGAGTGTGCATTACAGAAGGATTTAAGAATGAAATCAAAAGCTTGTTTGGGTGCCAGTCCTAGCGGGGAGCATGTAAGCGTGGCCCACATTTCAAAGGTTTCTAAGCAGCATCCTGATGACAGGTCACTACCAGGGAGGATTCCTCCTTTAGTTCACCTCTCTGATGGCAGAAATAAACTTAGGGACCAACCCTTGTAGGGAGACAGCCTTTAAAGTCAAAAAGGCATAACAAAACTAAATGCATTTCAAATGACTTAAATAGATCGCACAATCTGCTCCATTCTCCAGACAGGATTTAAGAGAAACTCCCACTTAATTTGAATTTTGAGGCTGCATCACATCCTGCTAGAGAATCCATATAACCAATAGCATGACCTGAATCATGTTACTGGGGCTATTTAATTTTGAGTTCCAAGGTGGGGAAGGAGCAATGAACTAATGGGAGGAGTGATGGTATACAACTCGACCGTGAGGATTATTCCACTTCACATCCTATTCAGGCTGCACAGTCTTTTTCTGTGCAAGATCTCATCTTACTCATTTCCCCTTTTGAACAGGGGTCCCAGGCTCTGTGTTTAGAGATGTACAAATGTGATCTTATTAGATCTACTATGTTCAGCTCTTCTGCTGCCATTGCTTTTCTTGCCAGCCATCCTTTGATTCACACGCACTTTTTTTTGAATGAACACGGGTTGACTTCCCATGTCTTGCGGCTGGACAGGGCGGCAGTTGCTGTAGGGAGCAGCTGCTAGGAGCCTGCAGGGGCAAAGTCATCCCTGAAATAGGAGCACGACTGGGGGAAGTCTCCCAGAGCAGCCATGAATCAAACATTCCCTTCAAGGTGGGGGTGGAGGGGGTGGAGAGGAAGTCATTTGCCCGATTTTACCCCCTAGTGATAGTTCCCTGAATTTCCTGAGACAGCGATGCAAACAGGCAGCGTCTGCTGGCTTCGCTGTCTCTTCTGCTCCTTTCTTCCTGCCACTGCGTCCTCTCTTCTCAGACACCTTGAAAGCTTACAGAGGGGCACGGGGAGATGACCTGGTTGGCGGAGAGTTGCTCGCACCCCTATTTCAGAGCGTCCTGTTTTACCTGTTGCTTACTTCACCACACACAGGGGGAAAACCCAAACGCAAACACTTCTTTTCCGAAGCTCACCTGCAGCTCAGAACTCAGGGACACCAGAGATTTGACTTTAACGCAGACCCCTATGTGTGGATTTGCCTGTAGCCACTGGGCCTTATTTGTGGCATTCCTTTTATTTTTCAGCCTCTTGGAGAGTAGACTTTCTTTTCCCTCTGACAGGCTGTGCTGGGGGTGGACTCCTGGGGTTTTGGTCTAGACTAGTAAATGGTGCTGGTGTCTGAGCCAGCAGCTCCAGGTTGTAATGGTGGCTCTGTCTTTGCCATGCTCACCTGCCTGGTGTCCCCTCTCTCTGTACTTGATCCCATTAAAGTCCCCTTACTCCCTCCAAAAATGGAAGGACACACCTTGCTTCCTGCCTACCTACTAACCAGTAGCACACAACAGACTAAACAGTGTAAGCCATCCGAATGCCCTGGGCCCTACAGTGGATTGGGGATATTGATATCCAGTCCTGATGGCTGTGGGGAAATGAAGTAGTGGTCCATCTTCAGGGTGAACTTTCCTTTGCTTTTGCTTAATAAACCCATTTTCTTTAAAGTTTATGTCACAGAATAAAAAAGCTGCAGTGATTTTTGTTCGGAATCTAAGGCTGCCATCATGTTTTAAAAATGCTCACATTTTTTGAAATGGTTGCATCTGCCTTTTATGGGGTACATTTTATCACTTTGGTGCACCTTAAAGTCAGAAGTCCCTCGCCTTGCTGGAGGGTAGCACTCATTGAAGGACAGCCCTTTCCCACAGGGCCTCATGCATCCCACCAGGAGTGGCAAAGCACCACACATCTGCTGCCTGCAGATTGAGGGCCAGGATATGTCTGAAATATGATCTCTCATTGAATGCCTAACCCTTCCGGTCCTTAGCTAGCAGACTGCCTAGAGCTTGGTAAAGAACAGAACATAGGTTAAAGTAGAACTAACAATATTAGCTAATGTTTATTGAGCATTTACTGTGTTGTAGGCACAGTGATAGGAGTTTTCCATGCTTGTTCTTATTTCTTCTTTGTAACCGTCTTGTGGAGTAGGTACTATGATTATTCCCATTTTACTGAAGCTTCAAGAGACTAAGTGACATGCCCAAGGTTATACAACTGGTATTACCACTATGACATGACTCCAGAATCCGCACTCTTAACCTCTACATATTGACTTCCAGGATCGATCTCATTCAAGAATTTTGTCACTGCCAGGCCTATGTGGCTCATGGGTTGAGCATCGACCTCTGAACTAGGAGGTCATGATTTGATTCCCAGTCAGGGCACATGCCTGGGTTGTGGGCTCCATCCCCAGTTGGGAGTGTGCAGGGGAAAGCTGATCAATGATTCTCTCTCATCATTGATGTTTCTATCTCTGAAATCAATTTTTAAAAATATCCTATATAGTAAAAGGCTAATATGCAAATTGACCAAATGGCAGAATGACCAGTTGCTATGACACACACTGACCACCAGGGGGCAGATGCTCAATGCAGGAGCTGCCCCCTGGTGGTCAGTACACTCCCACAGGGGGAGTGCAGTAGCGGTGGTGGGAGCCTCTCCCACCTCCTTAGCAGCACTAAGGATGTCTGACTGCTGGCTTAGGACATCCCCCGCCCCCGCCCCCCCCCGAGGGCTCCTGAATTGCGAATTGCAAGAGGGTGCAGGCCAGGCCGAGGAATCCCCCCAAGTGCACAAATTTTCGTGCACTGAGCCTCTAGTGTATATATGTGAAAATAATTTTTGTTACCAATGCAAAAGGATGAGGATACCATATGAAAACAATAACAAGAATGCTAATTAAGCAGATTAAGAAGCATTTGCAGACTGGCTTGGCTTTGAGGGTTCTGGTCTTGTTAACTACTAAGCAAGGCTGCTATCAGTATTTTCCATGGTGCTTGCATTTCTGTCCGTCCTCAGCACTGGGAGTTTGCTTTTTGTAAGGCATGTCTGAGTTCACTCAAGCATCTTCTCCATCTGTAGTAAGGCTGCTTCACTTGTTCAATCAACAAATATTTATTAGGTCCATGCTATATGCAACCTACTGAGCTAAGTGCTGGGGAAGGAATGCAAAGAGGTAAAAGGCACAGTCATTGCCCATCAGAAATTGCCACCAGTGGAGAATTAAATTAATTAGAATCCTACTAAATAACTAGTCTCAGTTAAGCTGATGTGGTGAGAACAGTGGGCCTTTTAAAATGCTAATACATAATTCACTTTGCCAATGTAGATAGCAGTCCCAGGCAAGGGGCTTTGGAGCTCCTGAATGAATGGGAATGTTATTTTTTTTTTTTGAATGTTATTCTTTATATCTGATCAGTAAGACTCAGACTTAAAAGTTGTTTCTCAAATGGTGGGGATGAGTATACATTGATGTTTCCTCATGCATTTGACCCAGTCCTTCTTGTAAAAAATAACAGTAGATGATTTAGAAGGAGAGTAGTAATAGGAACACTGTTCTTGTCTTGTGATCAAGGGTAAATGACCTATATAGGGGATAAGTCCATGTATTTCAACTCTCAAACCTGACCTGTACCTGATTACCTGCTGGTAATTTAATCTAGATGGAACATGACAAAGAAATCTGCACTTTCCCTACATGTAGTCCTGTGACCTCTCTCAGAACATCACATAAGCCCAGTTTGTCTTTCTTACCTCCAGTGTGCAAAAAGGTATGTTCTAGGGACTGTGGGCAACTGCAAAGAAATGTAAGACCTAACCCCTGCCCTCAAAGGGATTATAGTCAGTCCTAACGGGGTGGGATAAGATTATAAGCATAAAAGCAGGCAATTAACAATGAAAGGATGCAATGTGATTAATTCAGAAGTGAGAGACACAAAGTGTAGGAATGTGAAGAAAGATCATTTCTCTGGGGTCCAGATATTGGGCTTTTAATTAGTCATCCAAGTTAGGCTAAGATTTAGATGATAAAGAGAAAGGATGAGGGCAAACCAGTTCAAGGCAGTACTGTGGAGCTTGGAGGGCAAAGGCTAGACCAGTGAAGCAGGAAAAGAAGGGTTGTCTACAAAATCATGGAAGGTAAGGCTGAAAAATAATTTTGAGCCATGTTATGGATGCCCTTTAATGATAGGCTTGTATCATAGTCAAAAATAATTTTTCAAAGTCATGTTGGTAGAAAAGTTTTAGGAAGAGCATACCAGACCCTGGAATGGATTGAAGGGGAATTCAAAGGAGACCAAGAAACCAGTAGGAGGCTGCCCCTTGCAGGTGTTGGCAAGTTCCTACAGAAAGGGTTCTACTACGAATATTTGGGTCAGACTATGTAGTCACCTTTAGCACCTTAAAGCAGACAATGATCCAATTGTTAGATGGTACTATATCTAAATTCCCTATTTGCCCTGGTCTACATCCATTCCAGTCTACGGAAGCAAACAAAAGGTCTTCCTTACATGTTGGCTGTTGTTAGAAGCCTACACAATAAAGAGCTTAAAGATAAAGACCTTGAGACCCAAACAGGTCAGTTAGTTCCTAGAGATCGACTATTTTTATAATACAAAGGGAAAACATGTCACATCAAGCATTTAACACTTTAACATCATGTCTCAAGCACAATGATAAACTTAACTGGAAAAAGAATAGAAAACTACTAGGTCAATGGGCTCCAAGGATTTCTTTTTTTTGGGTGGGGGTGGGGGAGATTTAAGAATTTTTTGGCTTCTCTTGGTTATTTGTAAAATTTATATTATGTTGCTTTCTTCTTTGTTGTATGCTTGTTGATACATTCCAGGTCCTGTAATATGATTTTATTGTCGCTTGGCCACAGCATTATATGACTTTCAGACAGAAAGCATGAATTGAAAATAGGCAAGCATGTTTATACAGAATCAGAGAAATGTTCTGTGCACAAAGTAAGGCTGAGCAGGATTCATTCTCTTGGAGCTTATGTTTCAAAAATAGAGACCTTTGTATTTTTGTATTGCTGTCTCCTCATCCTACCTTCCCTCCCCCTGCCTACCACCCTCCTACTCCTGGAAGCAATTCTGGTCTATGACTGTCCATTGTCAGAAGTCGGAACACTTAAGGCACATCAAGAATCACATTTTGACGTGGGCTGTGAACTCTCCATGACACCCTTGAGTTTCTCCCAGAGCCCCCTCCCCATTCCTGTGACCTGTCCACAGCCACAAGCTTCAGCACTGCCCCTCTCATTAGGAGGATTGTCTAGGATACAGTTACAGGCTGAGTGAGGATCAGTCAGAAATGGCTGGGAGCTGCCCAAGGGTTTCAACACCAGTGGAGATGCTCCCTGAGGTGTGAGAACACTGATCATATGGCCCATGCTTTCCTTTCCACTGAAATAGAGTATAATAGAACAAGTTAAGTCCAGTGGCCCCTGGTATCTGCATCTGCGGGGAATACATTCCAAGACCCCAGTGGATGCCTGAAACTGTGAATAGTACCCAACCCTATAGATCAGTGGTTCTCAACCTTCCTAATGCCGCGACCCTTTAATACAGTTCCTCATGTTGTGGTGACCCCCCCAACCATAAAATTATTTTCGTTGCTACTTCATAACTGTAATGTTGCTACAGTTATGAATCATAATGTAAATATCTGATATGCAGGATGGTCTTAGGCGACCCCTGTGAAAGGCTCGTTCGACCCCAAAGGGGTCTCAACCCACAGGTTGGGAACCGCTGCTATAGATACTGTTTTTTTTTTTTTCTATACACATATACCGACGATAAAGTTTAATTTATAAATTAGGCACAGTAAGAGAGTAGCGATAACTAAAAGTAGAACAATTAACACAACATACTGTAGTAACAGTTATTTATATAAATGTGGTATCTCTCAAAATCTTCTGTCCCGGACTCCTTTTCACTGGAAGGAAGCACCTCCCAGCTTCTCCCTGGCCGGTCCAAACCGCCAGCATCCTCACGCCTGTGCTTTGGGGCCATTATTAGGTGAAATAGGTTACCGGAACACAAGCACTGCAAGAGTTGATCTGACAGTGGCTAATGGGCGGGAGTGGGTACAGCCTAGCTAGGCCGGCCAGAGGGTCGGCTCAGGTCTCCGACCAGACAGCGCGAGACTTCATCCCTGGTCATCCCCGGGACAGCGCGAGACCTTATTCCTGGTCAGCCCCGGGACAGCGCGAGATTTCATCCCCGGACAGCGCGAGACTTCATCCCGGGACAGCGTGAGACCTTATTCCTGGTCAGCCCCGGGACAGCGTGAGACCTTATTCCTGGTCAGCCCCGGGACAGCGCGAGACTTCATCCCGGGACAGCGTGAGACCTTATTCCTGGTCAGCCCTGGGACAGCGCGAGACTTCATCCCGGGACAGCGTGAGACCTTATTCCTGGTCAGCCCCGGGACAGCGCGAGACTTCATCCCGGGACAGCGCGAGACCTTATTCCTGGTCAGCCCTGGGACAGCGTGAGACCTTATTCCTGGTCAGCCCCGGGACAGCGTGAGACCTTATTCCTGGTCAGCCCCGGGGCAGCGTGAGACCTTATTCCTGGTCAGCCCCGGGACAGCGCGAGACCTTATTCCTGGTCAGCCCCGGGACAGCGCGAGACCTTATTCCTGGTCAGCCCCGGGACAGCGTGAGACCTTATTCCTGGTCAGCCCCGGGACAGCGTGAGACCTTATTCCTGGTCAGCCCCGGGACAGCGCGAGACTTCATCCCGGGACAGCGTGAGACCTTATTCCTGGTCAGCCCTGGGACAGCGCGAGACCTTATTCCTGGTCAGCCCCGGGACAGCGTGAGATTTCATCCCCGGACAGCGCGAGACCTTATTCCTGGTCAGCCCCGGGACAGCGCGAGACCTTATTCCTGGTCAGCCCCGGGACAGCACGAGACTTCATCCCGGGACAGCGCGAGACCTTATTCCTGGTCAGCCCCGGGACAGCGCGAGATTTCATCCCCGGACAGCGCGAGACTTCATCCCTGGTCAGCCCCGGGACAGCGCGAGACCTTATTCCTGGTCAGCCCCGGGACAGCGCGAGACTTCATTCCCGGACAGCGCGAGACTTCATCCCGGGACAGCGTGAGGTTTCCTCGCGCTTCTTGGAGCAGCGCACGAACGAAGCAGTCCGCTCCTCAGGACAGCTCACTGCTCAGCACCGAAACCCAGGGAATCCAGAAGGCAGGTAGCGGGACCGCCGGGGCCACCGGGTCCCCTACAGACCTCGGGGGGGCGGGGAGGGAAGCCAGGCCTCTGCGAGGTGCAGCCCGTGGGCCCGTCTTCCACGTCAGCCCTGGGCTCGAGCCACACCCTAGGAAAACGGTAAACACTTCGTTAGGAAATGCAAGTGTCCATTTAACTGTTTAATGAAATAGTTTGCATATTAACACCTTCTCCAATTTCTCCGTGAGCCAGAAGTATGGTGTATGCTCAGGAAGTGTATACCCACGCACAGTGACACTATTCTTTATGTCTACACCTGCTTACAGCAAAAACATACTCATGTCTGTGTGTGCCACCCGCACATCCACATCCACCCGCACATCCACACCCACACCCACATCCACACAGGAGAACAGGCCTCATTGTAAAGACGGTGATGATCTAAGGACATGGCTGGGTTTGGATCCTTGGTATTCATCACTCCCTAGTTTCTAGAGTCTTATGGTCAGAAACTGTGTTTGCTTTGGGCTCCGCCTTTCTTCTCTAGAAGCTAAAGGTCAAGGCCACCAAGCTGGCCGGAGAAGCTGTGTTCATCCTCTCCCAGCCTAAGGAGACAGTGTGTCTACAGAACAGATGTAGGATGGGCGGCAGTGGAGTAAACCTGTTCCCTCTCCTACTGCAAATCACATTGAACTCCGACCCACGGGGCCTTTGTGTGGCAAATGGAGAGGTAATTAAGCCTCCAGACTCTGAGCCTTTTGGGGTAAGAGGGCTTAGTTTTTCATATATACAACTGGTATATATTGGAAGAGCAGAGGGTGGAGGTCAGACAAGCACAGGAAACCTTGAAGAGCATGGAAACAAGATGACAGGTGTTGGGCGTATTGTCATCCAGTGACATGGGTAAGTATTTAAACATTAGTCCCAGTTTTTAAAAGCTCAAAGAATTCTACCAACGTTCTCGGTGGCGTGACAGAGGAATGGGAACGCCAACTTGTGTGGCGACTGCTCACGAGGAGTGTGGGCTCCTGCTGCGTTTGTTATTATCATGTAAAAAAATTATTATTGAAATGGAAAAGTTTCACCTGCAGAGACCTGGAGCGAGACCTCGAAGGACGGGAGCTCTGTGCTGGTAACGACACTTGGTTGTTAACCAACACAGCCCAGGACCGAGCCCAGTGACCTAGAGGGAGATGGCTGAGGTAACCAGTCCCCAGGAGCCGTCCCCCCAAGGAGCATAGGTCCCATTTCAGCCACTGCCAGCAAGGAACGTTCCACTCGCTGCTGTCCTGTGTTGACTGAAACCATCCCTCCTGGGGGTGTGGCTGCACGAGAGCTTGGAAAATCTGAAGCAAGTGAGAGGGCTTGAGAGATTTCCATTTTGGAATGTTGACACCTTCCCATATACAAGGGACATGGCGTGTGTGTGTGTGTGTGTGTGTGTGTGTGTGTGGTGTGGTGTGTGGTGTGGGGTGGTGTGTAGTGAGTGTGAGTGTGAGTGTGTGTGTGTGTGTGTGTGTGTGAGAGAGACTGGTTCAGAGGGGGCTGGTTCAGTCTTTTCTCCACCATCCTGCTGTGTTAGGGCTGCTGAAGTGGAAAGTGCTACTGTATACTCTACCCTCTCCTTTCACCACCCTCTTTTGGAACCAGACTGAGAGAACTCTTTAGCATGGGCACCCTTAGGTTGTGTTTTTTTTTTCATCGGCCAAGCTTACAGTTTTCAAAGTGCTATGACAGGATGGTTGCAAAAATAAAAAGCTAGTGAAAGCTTAGTCACAATATTTCTATAGCTGGCAATCAAAAGATCATATTGCATGCAACTGGCAAAATCATCCTAGAAAAATTATGCATTTTCCAGAATACCTTATTCCCTTCTGTGTATTAAACATTACTTTAATATTCTGGTGACAATGTTTTATAATTAATCTAAATGTAAGGGAATGAACACACCAGAGATTAGGTCTCGGTGCAAAGAGGTGAAAAAGACTTTTTTTTTTTTTTTTAGTGGCAGACCGAATTACTGACTCAACTCTTTCACTAAGAGCAACCACGGATGTCACTGCGGGCTAATATCCCACCCCATCCTCCAGTGACTGCAAACAGTCGGTACACTTTGGGGAGTAAAACCCTTTCACTCATAAGGGTGTTAATGTTAACACAGAAGAAAAGCGTTTTTAAAATTACATTAGTTCATAGACTTATATTGAACTCATGAGGGGAATCTAGCCCCAGAGAGATACAAACTAAAGAGCTGAGCCATAAACCAGTATGATAACATCCTTATTATAAGATGCAAATTGAGGAACCCAATTCACTAAAACACATGTTACTGGTATTTAATTTTGCTTGTGGGAATATATCAGAAGTTGGCCTATGCCTTTTGCACAATGTACTTAAAATGAGGGCGAGTAACTTTAGCTATAAAAAAAAGTGATAGAGGAGCACAGGGCAGGCCAGGATTGAGAGATAATTGTAAGGATCCAATTTAAGTGTCAGTGTACACAGCTTTCTTTCCTGGCTTGGGCTTTGAGACATCACAGCATTGGCTTGGGGAAGGCAAGTGGTGCTGTGCTCCTGGGTGGAGCGGTTGGGGTCCTACCACAGGGCAGGGGAACGGTGGCCTGCTTGGCTGGCTTAGACCCATGGGGAGGGACCCCCTGGGTGGGGGCCAGCAGAGGCAGGCCCATGCTCAGTGGTCATCACAGGAACTTCGCTTGAGCTAGTCTTGTTGTGAGTCTGTGGTTTGGACAAGAGAAGATGTACTTCCCCACGAGAACAAGGTCAGTTCCTCTTTCCTCAGGTGGCACAAATAGTCTGCTGGGTGTACTCGGACTTCCCGCCACCACTGCCACCCCCGAGCAGGTGAATTATGCTTCCCTCTCAGGGTGGCATCGCTAGGTTGTATCTCTCCAGGTGTTCACTCCTGTGCGGTTCAACAGGCAAGAAAAGTGTTCCTCAGCTCTTACCGCTCTCAGAAGCCTTCCTCACCTAGTGGCTCTGGGGGAAGGTACCTCCATCCCATAGACTCAAAGTGCATCAGTGGACCACAGAGCCTGGGCATCGCTTGGAAACCCATTAGAAAATGCACAGCGTCTAGCCCCTCCCCAGAGCCCCTAGGTGAGCTCTGCATTTCAATGACGTGTATTGACTTCTAAGAAGTATTGCCAGCCCTGCCCTCTGACCTATTGTATGAACCTCTCATTTGGCACTTACCATTTAGGGTTTGTAGGGTTTGGATAATGAAGAGAGAGTCCTCCAAACAATGATCATCCGGGGGGGGGGGGGGAGGGGAGGAGAGGTTTAAATCTTTGTGATTAGAGGGAAAAATATCATAGGAAGTATGGGGATACATTGGAGCTTGTCAGGGCACAAGCATGACACCGTGAAATACTCCCTTAGATAACACTTGAGTCACCTTGGTGTGGGCTGGGGAGGGAAGGGTTGTCCATCTTGAGGGGCACAGAGGGTGTGCTGAGGGAATACATTTGCTCTGATAGTGTTGGCAGAAGCTCTGGAAAAAGCTATGGACATAAGGGTAGTCTGTCCTGCCTTGCTCTCTTTGAAAGCAATAGGGTGCCAGTTACCTCTCTTTGAAAGTGGAAGTTAGGGAGACAGGGAAGAGAGGGATAGGGTTCAGGACAGGGCCCCAGGGCCACCCTAGGTAATTAAACTTGTTGACCTTGAGGCAGGCTGAGTAAGCCTTTGGGCTTACTCAGGGGCTTCTTGGAAATTCTCCCACTAACCTGCCTAAAACTTCTTTAGTAAGATGAAAATCCTTTCATAACACAATTAGGAGAGAAAATGCTTACACTGCAAAGGCAGGGTTGAGGTAACACTTAAGTATGAGTGAGCTAAAGAATAACCAGACAATCCATCCTTGAGTCTGGACAGGTGAAGAGAAGAACCTGTATTGGTTTTGCAGGGCTGACGGACTCAGCTAAAACCAAGGAGAGAGTTGGGTGCAGAGCGTGCATTTTGAAGACTCCAACCCTGCATGAGGCCCAGTTTACTTCACACTGAGCGAGCAGAGTGGAAGCATCTAAGAAGGTATTTTAGGCGTGCAGCGGCAAAGGCCACTGCTCAACTTTGCATTGTTCAGTGAAGTCTTTGTGTGTGTATGTGTTTTTGTTTTTAAACCCAGCTTATCTCTTAAATAGGAGCTTGTCTCCTAGAGCTTTGTTAATTGGAGCATTACAATTAATTTCTTGTCTCTCCACCTGTCCCTGTTCCACACTTTGTGGCTTTCCCTGGAGCGAGCACAGTGCCTACACATCATTCTCTGGAGAGGTGCCCAGATGTAAGTGGCCCTTTGGAAGGACCAACATAACCTTCAGTGGGAAAAGTCCATCTCCCGTGATGTTTTTCCAGTGGTTTAGATCTAGCCTTGAGAAGCCATCTTTCCAGGTGCTTTGGAAGGGAAAGCCCTAAGTGCTTGACTCCACATGCACACCTGAGAGATGCCCAAGTAACACACTGGGTTGCTGGGGAAGCAGCCCCTGGCTTTTGGAGGAGGCATTACAAGAAGTTCATGGAGGGCTTAGATTCCCTGCCATTTTCTTATTACTGCCACTCCTTACCTTTGTGGTAAGGCTGGGGGCTGGGGCGAGAGGGAAAGGGGGAGTTGGTGTTTAATGGGCACAGAGTTTATGTTGGGGTGATGAGCAAGTTCCGGAGATGCATGGTGGGGATGGGTACACAGCACTGTGAATGTACTTGGTGCCACTATTAAAGTGGTTAAAGTGGTACATATTATGTGATATGTAATTTACCACAATAAAAAAAACACTTTGAAAAATCTAACAAGACCCAAACAGAAAGCAACAAAAAGGACCACCAACAACCAAAAAAGCAAACCAGAATCTGTAAGGAAAGCAGAGAAGGCACAGGGCAAGGACACGGGCCGGGGTGGGAGACAGTGGTGTGGGAATGGAAGGGGGGAGGGGAAGCCCTTTGCCTGGGGGCCTGAAGCTTGTCAAGAGAGAGAGAGGGGCACTCTCTGGGACCTGAGACACCTTCAGGGAAACAGTCCCAGCCAGTTTCAGCCCGAGAAAGGCAGGTTTTCTTTTATTACACAATAGTGTTCCTGTCGCCCCCAGGTGGGGTCACCTCTCTGGGGTTGGAGAAGTGTCCATTTCCAATTTATTTATGAGTTTTATGCCGAGAGTAGGATAAACGGCTATGAAACTGACCTGATATTTATGTCCATTTTAAAGCTGGTGGTTGATATGAGTGCTTTTGAGATGAACTGCGCCCTCAGCGCCATTTACTTTAGTGGAAGGCTTCTGTTGGGGAGGAAACGGAAAAAACCATCACATTCCGGACGTCCTGCCCCCTTTCACTGTAGTTCGCTTCTGAATAATTTCTGAACACTAGAAAGCACAAGAAGTGGGGTTCTTTCAAGTCATGGGGGCATTCCAAAGGCAGGGGGAATGTTCCGGGCCTGGGGCTGGGCTCTTTACTGTTAGTCTGTGAAATCTACTGGTATCATTCTAAAAGTTCCATTGTTGTCCATACAGACCATTTTAGGAAAAGTGGAAGATCTGGTTTTCCAACATGTACTCGGGTGGGTCAGGGAAGATAGATTCTAAATCCCACCTGTCCTGTTAAATTGTGTGGCCATTCCTTGTTTGTTTGGAATTCCCTCCCCCCTTTTTTCACCCTTAAGTGAAAGACGGTATAATCACAGCCTATCCTTGCAAAACTCCCTGCCCGTCAAACCCTGAAGGTTCACGTCTGCAGACAGAAAGAGACTGGAATGCAAGATGTGAACAGTGAGCTAAGACACAGTGGGCACAGGAGTTTTGTTTGGTCGTTACTGGGCTTTATGAACTTGAAGGTTAAGAACTGGCCTCAAAAGCGAAGGAACGTGAGAGACTTGAAGTTACATTCTGAGACCAGGGCAAAGGACCCCAAGCCTTCAACCCTGTGACTTGCTTCCAGGGAGCAGTCAGCATGTATTTGCTGGTGATGGAGGCAAATGATTGGAATTTGTTTCTTTGCCTGCAGCCTCTGGGCCACTTCTGAGCCTGGCCAGCTCCTATGCCTTACCCATAAGAGGGCAGCCCATCCCTTCACCCTCCCAAGTTCAAATGCCTTCTTTAAAAGTTACCGTTCCGGTCTGGATAGCAAAGCCATTTTCTTTAGAAAGCCCTTGTTCTAATATTTTCAAATTATGTGGGAGGAGTTGTTAGTCTCCCTTAGATGGATAAACTTGTCAGATTTTGCACATCTCACTTTATTCCAGAAGCAAGGAGCCTGACCTTGAGAAGTCAGGTAAGACGAGGCTAGAGTCACAGGATGTTGGGAGGGAGGGTGACAGCCACAGAGAGCTTCTCCAGGCAACATCTTGGAGGCTCAGCCGAGGCACCGAGGCTCCAAAGGCAAACGCCCTGGACTTCACAGGGGCTCCTGGAACGTGTGCTGGGGGAGGGGCATGAGGGCGTCTTCAGGCCACGGGCCTGGTGGTGCATCACTGCATTCAAAACCAAGACACTTGGGTTTTAGTTCCTGCTCTCTCAGTTTATTTTCTTCTCTGGGTCTTAGTTTTCTCATCTGTACAATGAGTAGATGAATTCTAAAGCCACTTCTGACTCTAAGATTCTATGTGACTCTCCCTGGAGGGGAGAACCTGGGAGGGAAACCTGGGAGAATGATGCTCAGTGGTGACCAGGTAGGAAGTCACCAGGCACGGATGTAGGAGGAATCAGTGAGTCACTGAGGAGCCACTGCCATGAGCAATTTGTGGTGACAGGAGTAGACTCAGGTCAGTCAGGGAAGGAAGACGAAGCTACAGAGGGAGTTTTGGCCTAAGTGATGGGCAAGTAGGTGCTAGTAGCAAACAAACCAGTTCAGGGTCTCAACTTGGTCAGGAATGGAATGCTTTCTTTCATGCTATTTTTTTTAAAGGGAATAAATCCAATCAGGTCTTTTATCTTGTTTGGAAATCATAAATTTAACATGTATTGGGGTTAGTAGACCAGCTTAGAGGCTGTGTGGGGGCATGGGGTCAGTAGACTGGGAGTATTTATGAGGCAGGGTTTAAAGAACACCATTCAACAACTCTTAGCCCAGGGCTGTTTTGGCTGCAGCTTTGGGTAATTCTTTTGGAGTTCTGTTTTGTTGAAATATAGTCTTGAGCGCAAAGAATTAAGTAGTTTTTGAAAACATTTCCCTCCCACCCCAACTACATACTTAAATTCCCAACACTTTTGAATCATGACTCTAGTTCAGTTTACAAACTCAAAAGGTGTGTCCGCTATGTCCTACTATCTGTGCAGCACAGTACAAGGCATTTTGAGGGAAACGCAGTACAGAATATTTTCTGAATTGTACTAAGTTTGGGGAATTGTCCTCAGATAAGAAAGCATATCAACACACATCTATACAGTGACTTCCATGTGTCTTTTTGCTATGGGATTTGGTCTTGGTTTCTGGAAACTTTTCATAATCAATAGGCCAAACTTTGTCCTAATTAAAATATGGTAGACATATTCATAGTCCAGCGTGAACATTTTAAAAAAGAAGACTCTCTGCCATAGCCTGTTTGGCTCAATGGATAGAGCGTTGGCCTGTGGACCAAAGGGTCCCAGGTTCGATTCTGGTCAAGGGCACGTACCTTGATTGCAAGGTCCTCCCTGGCCCGAACCCTGGTTGGAGCTTGTGTAGGAGGCAACCAATCAATGTGTTTCTCTCACATGGATGTTTCTTTCCGTCTTTCCTTCTCTCTTCCACTCTCTCTCTCTAAAAAAAAGAAGACTCTGGAATACATACAAACTGATTTAGATGATAAATGAATGCTAACTCATGGGATACTTGGGCAAAGGTACAGGGTACACTCTGTTTTTGAGCAGCTGTTTATGTGTAGTTCATTTATTCTTCTGAGCTATGGAGTATTATTACCATTTTTCAGATAAAGAAACTGAGGCTTAAACTAGGTAAGTGACTAGATAAAGGTCACTTAACTAGAAAGAGGTATAGTTGGGCCTTTCTGACTCCAAAATCTGTGCTGTTATTCACTCATTCATTCAACAAATATTAATCGAGCATTTCCCATCAAACATGCTGCCTTTGCAGGCATGTACTCCAAGGGAAACAAACTAACAATCACAAGACAAAGCACAATATAGCATGTATTGTAGTTAAATACTACTTTACTATCTACATGAATTCAGGGAAGGGAGAGTGATGTGGGTTGGCGAGGCTTGGTGAGATGTCTTGGGAGGATCTTAAGCTGGGTCTCAGCATAGAAAAGATTTGCAGGAACAGAGCAGAGAGGAGAAGTAGAACAAGGTATATGGGGGGACAGTGAAGTGCAGAGGAAAACTGGAATAGATGGTTTAACTTGGCAATGTCATGGTCTTTTAGGCTTAAATGTATCTACTTGAAATTACCCTCTAATCCCCCAAATATTGGAGAGGATGGAGATAGTCTACATTGCCTTACTCCCATATGCTCTAATAGTGATGGTCTCTAAGTCCGGAAAGAAAGCTGGGAGGGAGGTGAGAATATAAGATAGTTACTCTTTGATGGCAATTTCCGTGTGCTTACTAAAATGGTACCCAGTCTAAATTACCTTTCTACAGGTACATGTACACAGATGAGGCTTAATAAACCTGAATAGTAATGGGAGAAGCCAGGAGAGTCATGATTTTAAAAGCCCTGTGTTCCCAAGGGGCGTATGTTACAGCTGCACAGACTCCTTTCTAGGTGTGATCAAAACCTTTTTCATTCCCTTTAAGACCTTTGTCAGAAGATGCTTCATTAGTTGAAGAAGTACTAGTTGCCTGGTTGCTGGCCTGGTTTTTGTAAACAGAAATTACATTTCTCTGGAATCAACTTGAGCTGGGTATTCATCCAGTTTTTCAAAAGTTGTCAGTAAATTTAGAAAGGTTCTCAGGGAGGCTGTTGGGGTGACTCTGATTTACTAACACCCCCCACTCCGTGCCTACCACTTCCCTCTCTCTCGTCTTCTTTACCAGCCCCATGTACCTGAGGAGGCGGGATGGGAGGAGAGCACAGGATGGTTTGGAGTCTGACAATCAGGAGAAGTTGGAGGTTGAGGTGAAGCCCCAGAAGGACATGGTGGCTGATGGAGACGTGGTGTGGCCTCTTAGCCATCACACTGAATCTCCCTAAAGGAAGCTGCCGCCACCCTCCTCCCCTTTGCCGCTGGTGGTGACTGTGGGGAGCAGCCCTCATAGGATTTGGGAGGCTGTCCAGGTTCATCTCTGAGTCCCATGGATTTGGTTGCTGGGTGTTCTCGTGACAGATTTGTGTGATGAGGTGGAAAGAGCACCGGATTGGAAAAGCAGCCTCGCCCTGGACCATCCTGCTATGCGGCCTTTATCAAGTTGCTTAACGTTCCTCCATCCCAGTTTCCTCATTTTCCATCTGGACAGTTGCATTAGATAATCTCCAAGCTCCCTCCCAAATCTGTTGTTAGAGGCCCAAAATGTAAATTCTGTCTCCTCTCCTCCTGGGATGGATAATGCTGCTTTGTGCCAGAGTCACAGACAGAGGTGCTAACCTGCCCTCATCCTGACTCCTCCAGGTGAGAATGTCAGGGCATCAGCCCCAGTCCCTTGTCACTTTGGGTAAAACAGCCCCTAGTTGATGCTTTCAACAAAATTGTGTGGAAGGACTAGAGTGACCAACAGCCATGCTGGTTTGAGAAGGAGGGGTTTCACTCCGTTTTAAATTTGGCAAATGAGCAAACTGGGATGAGGTACCACCTTAAGAAGGACAGTGGTATGAGTTAGCATGGTGCTGCTCAACCAAGGAGAGTGGAGGTATCACTAAGATGTAGTAAAATTCTAGAAAGTGCCAGTCTCTTTTGGCAATTATAATATTTCCCTGCAAGACTCTTCAGGTCTCCCTTAGACAAATATTGAAATTTAAATGATGAACTGATTTCTGCCCCTGTCCCCAAGCCTATGTAACTAAGTTACTTCCTATTGCACAGGCTAGTTTGGCCCTGGTCTAATTGATCTTGCACCAGATGTCCCTGAAACCACCTTCTCATTTTCACAGCCTCCTTGTCCAGCATTCACCTGTCCAAGGCAGGAGGGACGATTCTAATGAGTCTGATGAGAGTGTGGCTAGGCCGCACCCAGTTCTCCCACCCCCTCCCACCCCTCGCCCTCTGCCTGGGAACAAGGAATCTGTCTTCTGAAACTGATGCTCCAGTTGGGCTGCTAAGTAAGAAACGTGAGCACAGAAGTGCAGGAGCTTAGACATGAGTCTGGAGGTTTCATGTCCAGGATCCCAGGTGTACTGATTTTGGTGATTTATTCTTGCAGGGAGGGTTCTGATGCCACAGGAGCCTGAAAGAGCCTCTTCCCTGTGGCCAATAGCTGCTCTTTGTAGGGAGGCAGTCATTTCTTTCTGGGGCTTCCACTCCTAGCTTTGCTTATGAGGGCCTTCTCTGTATGTTCTGGGGGCACAACACCGGCTGGCTATTTTATAATTCCTAAAATCTATTTGAGTCACACAATTTATATACAGATATATTTTTTGTTGCAAAAATTCACATTTTGTGAGAATGTTATGGTCTTGTTTTACATCACATTTCCTTGGGTTCCTGAATGACAGTGTGGAGTAGGCCCTCCATCACCCCCGCCTTCCCCTTAACCTGCATCAAACTGTGATACAAGGAAGAAGTAACTTTTTTGGTGTGTGTCAGGCCACTGAAATGCAAGTTGTTTGCTACAGCAGTTTGGCATGATCTGACCAATGTAAGGCATTTCAAATAATGGCAGAATGCTGAAGTCTTCTTGGCTTCTGACAACCATACCACCCAGACCCTGGCCTGCCTGGCTTGTATGTGAAGCCGACCTGTTTCTTAATACCTAGCCTATGGTCTGAAAACTCTAACTACAGAGAATTGAAATAGCCTTCCCCCTCCTCTGTTTTGTCTTCCTTCCCCGATTGTCTTTGTGAATATTCTTTTCCTTTATCTCTCTCAATTTATAAAAGTAAAATAGAAATGTTCAAAGGTTAAAATATGCCAATGATTCTTTAGCTATGTCAATGCATAGCAAATTGGGATGGAGAATTTTAACAATTAAAAAAAATTCTTTCCAAATCTTCCTTTGGCTTGAAGTACTATCTAGATGCCACTGTGGTATCTTTTCTCCTCTCTTTGGGTGACTAAATATTTGCACCTTAGCTCCCTCCTCTTTGTGTATGTATATAGAAATTGTTTCAATGCCCTAGCTTAAGATCTGGCAGAGAAAAATATCCTGTCCCCTTGGAGAAGGTCATCCACTTCTGGCAAAGCCGCCTCAAGAAAGGACCATATACTCGTTGAGTAAAAGCATGATTATTAAGTTTCAGGTTTATTATCATGCAAATGTTTCCATTTCCCCTCTTACCCCACTCAATCCCCTCCTATCGCCGCGAATAAAATAACATCTGGGACATTGGGAATTTAACCAGCCAGTCAGGAAGGCGGAACAATGTTTCCTCAGCCAGCAGTTCACAGGGCTTCTCAGAGGGCCTTTGCAGGGGGCTTGAGGAGTTGTTCCTTTAAACAAGGTGCCAGCTTATCTCACATTTTAAACACCCTTTGCTTTCAAAGTTAAGTGTTTATCTCCTTGGGAATATGAATTGGTACAACCTTTCGGGAAAGCAATTTGGCAACATGCATCAGGAGCCTTAGAAACGTTTACAAACTTGACCTGGCAGACCCACTTCTTGGGCTTTATTCTAAGGAAATAATCAGAGATGTGAGCACAGTTGTAGGTACAAGAATGCTTTATCACAGCATCGTTTGTGATAGCAAAACACCTGGAAATAGCCTAAATGCATAATAATAAGGGTAGGGTCAATCTGCTTGATGATGGAATATTATGCTGCCTTTAAAAATAGCATTTAAAAAGTTGAATAACATAGGAAAATCCTCACAATGAAGTGTTAAGTAGAAAAAAATACAAAATAAATTCTCACTTTATTAAAAAACTAGAGGCCCGGTGCACGAAATTCTTGCACAGGTAGGGTCCCTAGGCCTGGTTGGAGATCAGGGCCGATTGGGGCCTTCCAGCTGCCAGTGGGGCATTCCTTCGTTCCATGCCGCCCCCTGGTGGCCATCGCACATCACAGTGAGTGATTGAACTCCTGGTCTCCCCGACGAACTCCCAAGGAGACACTTTGCATATTAACCTTTTATATACACTGAGTGGCCAGATTATTATGACCACCTGACGTTTGTAGGGAAATTAGCCATATACTGTATTATATGGGATATGGAAGCTGAAGGCCTGTTTGAACACCTTTGCTGTAGTCTGCAGTTACCAAGATAAAACATCTCCAATTTGCACAGGAACACAAGGATTGGACAGTCGAGCATTGGAAAAAAGTCATGTGGTCCGATGAATCACATTTCCAGTTGCATCATGCAGATGGCAGAGTGAGAATTTGGCAGAAACAGCATGAAAGCATGCACCCCACATGCATGAATACAACCCTTCAAGCTGGTGGGGGCAGTGTTATGGTTTGGGGCATGTTTTCCTGGCATGATTTGGGCCCTTTAATTCGTGTGGATCAACGTCTGAATAGCACAACATACCTAAGTATCATTGCTGATCAAGTTCATCCTATCGTGTTGATGGCGTATCCCAATGGACACGGCTTCTTCCAACAAGACAATGCACCATGCCATGGTGCTGGTATTGTGCAGGAGTGGTTTCAAGAACATGAGGGAGACTTTACCTTGCTTAGGTGACCCCCACAATCACCAGATCTCAATCCAATTGAGCATTTGTGGGATGAAGTTAAAAGAGCCATCAGGCAGCTGGTTCCACAACCATCATATCTCACAGAACTGGACAGTGCTATTCATCAGGCACGGTCTCAGATTCCTCGCACCACCTTTCAACATCTCGTGGAGTCAGTGCCAAGAAGAATTGCCGCAGTATTGAAGGCAAAAGGTGGCCCAACGAAGTGCTGATGGGGTGGTCATAATAATCTGGCCACTCAGTGTGTGTGTGTGTGTGTGTGTGTGTGTGTGTGTGTGTGTGTGATATAGGCTGTTAAATCGTGTTGTTTACCCATATCTTCAGAAAAAATCACTCCTACTGTCGTGGTAAACAACCTGCTTCCCTATTTATAATGGTTTGGCCCTCTAGCAACTTCAGCGCGAAATTATAGCTGATTTGCCTACAAATGTCAGGTGGTCATAATAATCTGGCCACTCAGTGTATATAGATAGTTTATATAGACACACATACAAAAAAGACAAGGAATAAATATAAACACAAGAGTTTGATTCTGACCTCAGCTCTGACACATTCTAACTGATTAGCATTGAGCAAGTGATTTAAAGCCTGTGGATTTTCTTTTTTTCAGGGTTGTGGTGAGGATCTGAAGGAATGTTTGCCAACATAGTAATTGCTCAATAAATGGTAGTAGCTATTATAATTATGACTCTTATCACTATTATTTTAGAGTTTGTCCATGACAAAGCTCATGTAAAAATAGTTTTATAGGCACAGCCTTCCTGTTACCTTATTTTACTTCTCACCATTGTCTACCCACTCTCTTCTCTGAGGTGGTCCTATCCACAATCAGGCAACACAGTCTCCAAGCCCTGAAGCCAGAATTGCCATAGGAATAAAACCTCCTTGAAAATACATAGATGGGGCATTGGGAGGAGAGTAGGACTGCCTCTGGCTTTTCAACCAAAGCAAGTTGAGCATTTAGGAAAGTGACTTATTGGGTTGAAAACAAATGATAATATACATCTGTATGGCACTTCACTATTTAAAACCCTATTACCTCAGAGGAGAAAGCATCCTGTGAAGTAGCTTATATGGTTTGATCTCCTGGATTAGTTATCTATTGCTGCAAAACAGATTATCCCCAAGGTAGCACTTACATGAAAACACATTTATTATCTCAGTTTCTGGAGGTTAGGAACCAGGTGCAGCTTAGCTGGGCTGGGTTCTGCTATGAGGCTGTGATCAAGGTGTAGGCCAGACCTGCAGTTTTCTGGAGGTTCTACTGGGTAAGTTTGCTCAGCAATTGTCGGCAGGATTCAGTTCCATGTGGGCTGTTGACTGAGCACCTCAGTTCCTCTCTGGCTGTTGGATGGAGACAATCCTAAGTTCCTTGCTATGTGGGCCTCTATAGGGCAGCTCACACAGAGCTGCTAGCTTTATTAGGTGAGTAAGTTGAGAGAGGAAAGTCATAGTCTTTTGTAACCTAATATTTGAATTGGCATCCTATTACTTTTGCCATCTTTTGTTGTTGTTGTGTTAAAGAAGCCAACCTGTCATTAGGTCCAGCCCATACTCAAAGGGAGGGAATTAAATAAGGGTGTGGATACCAGAAGGCTGGGCATTGGTGCCATTTTAGAAGGCAGCTTACCACATCCCCTTTTTACAGCAGAGGAAACCGAGTCTTAGTAAGGATCTAAATCATCCTTGAAGAAAGACACAAACCGGGTCATTTGCACTCCAGAGCCTATACCCGGTCCACTCGATCATGCAAACCTCTACTCACCCTATTCCAGCCTAATCTTCATGCACAAAGGCATGCAGTGTATAATTTATTGCGTGCTTAAGGATTTTCATATAATAAAAATATCCTAAGAAATCGACCACATTTTATGATAATCTAGGATTGGGGCACATTTTGGAGACAGACAGAAAAATGTAATGATAATTAGAAAAATATACAGAGGCTCCATTACCTACAAATGCCACCCAGAGTTTTCACAGAAGAGGGCCTGGAAAATAGTTCTTTAGGCCATCCAGGGTTGCAGCGATGATTAATTCCAAGCTGTTAGCGCATTTTATTATGCAAATACTCCAGCAACTCAGCCATGGAGAAAGTCTGGGCACCGCCCCCACCCCATTCAGTCTGGACACTCAATTTGCATGGAAATGTGATACTCTCACTAGGAGAGGGGACAGTTTGATTCTGGGAGGTTGGGGGAAGGGGTTAGGATGTAAGTAGGTGGAGAAGGCTGTAGGGAGATCCAGCTACCCATTAGTGACATTGATCATTTTAATGCTATTTGTGATTAGAAAAGCAATGATACTACCTTAATTTGGTAATTAATTTGCTCTAAGCAGGAGAGATAAACAGGCCTAGAGTTAATTCTAGGGGCCCTGAATTTTAGGCCTTCCAGGAATAGGAGTTGAATCCTGCATCACCAGGAAGGAGGGTATTCCACATGAGCAGTATTGGGGGGAGAGGGGAGGCAGTATCTCCTTTCTGGGGAGACAAAGGCAAGCAAAAGGAGTATGTCTATGGGAACCAGTTGCAGTTTTATCTGGGATTTTTTAGAATGAGGTCAGTGCTTGGTATCAAGGAGGTGATCGCTAATGGTTCTTAAGGCTCTTTCCCATTTAATACTTGGGTGTGTTCAAAACTGTGTCCAGTGAATGAACCACCTCATTTTAGGCATGGCAGGCTTATGGAAGGATGTAGCCCTGGGCTGTCTGAGGTAGCTATTGAAGAGGCAAATCAGAGTTGCAGTAGGAGACAGCTCAAGGGACGGGTCAGGACACTGGACTTACTTGGGAGGCAGAGTGAGCAGGGGCCGCTGCATGTTGAAGACTTGAGCAGCACAATTATCTGAAGTAGGAGGGGCTTCCAAGACCAGAGCAAAGGTGAGCTTAAATATCTTTGGGAAGGTCCTATTTTCAGGAGAGAGGAAGATGGGAAGATTGGCAGAGAGTTGGGATGTCCACTTTCCCAAACACATGAAACCTCTACATACACTGGGAACAAAAGAAGTGAATCCGTTTTTTTACAAGCAAGGAGGTAGTTCAATTTTGGGAAGAGAGTGTGCTCCAAACCTCTTTGTAATTCCTGCTTCTGGTAATAAAGTTTCAGAAAAAGCACATTTTTGGAGTCCATTATCTCCATTCGTGTACCTTGTTCTGTATGCCACCCTATAGGCACAGTATCCTCACAGAACCTCAAGCAGATAGGGCAAATGTTATGTTTATTTGACAGAGGAGAAAAACCATGGCTTGGAGAAGGCCAGTCATTTGTATGGTAAGTTTGGGGCAGGTGCTCCAGAGACCAGGTCTCCTGACTCCTGGTTCAGAGTCATTTCATTTCACCCAAGTGCTGGGAAAGCCAAAGCTGGCTTGATGCGAAAGGAAGAGAAAGGGAGCTTGGTTGCAGTGGGGCTTTAGAGAAGAAGTCTCTACAATTTCTTGAAAATAGCTTCTGCTGATGGGTGGACAGAAAGGACAGAGGCATCTGGGGAGATCTATAGACCAACCTCTGAATTTCTGGAACGGCCATCTGATTAACTTCTTAGAGCTCTAGTTCTGGAGGCAAATGGCTTTGTTAGTTGACAGGTTGGAGAAGATACACAGTACCTAAGAAAGTGGCTGGGCTATAGTGGACAGAAGGGGATTGAAGACCTGTATTGTTTTCTAGTCCTTAGTTGTACCACTGATTTACTATTTAACTGTGACCTAAATCTCTTCAGTTCTTGTTTTGGTCACTTGTAAAACATGGACTAGATGATCTCTAAAACCTTTCCAACTCTTTCTAGGGGAGATCTAAAGTCAGATGGAAATGAAATCAACTTCCATTCCATTTCTGGGTGATTGATCATCAGCTCCCAGCCTCCAAGAGACCCAGCTTCTCTTTCTAGAATTGCCAAGTTCTGGACATCTTAGAACTTTCCCTGATATGGAACACAGTGACCTTGGCTATAAGAGAAACTGGACCTTTCTTGTGCTACTCCCAGGATATAGGACAGCACCCAGGAGTTCCCATTCATTGTACTCATGTCTGTACTTGACTCCACACCATTCCTTGCCTGTGCTCCTTTAGCTCTGTCTTCTCCCATTCTGCCCTCAGTCTTCCCTGCCCCCAGTCATAGCCACATTTCCACACCGAGGTGGATATGTGACCACCACTCAGGAACCATGGGGGAAATGTAAGATAGGTTCCATGTCTTCCAAGAACTGGAAACATAACGGGGAGGAAAATTGATCAATAGATTCAATGCATATCCAATCAAAGTCCCAGGAGACTGTGTTGTTGAAACTGACAAACTGATTCTAAAATTTATATAAGAATACAAATACCTAGAATAGTCAAAACAATGTTGAAAGAGAAAAAGAAAGTTTTAGGACTTATATTACCTGCTTTCAAGACTTAGTGTAAAGTTAGAATAATCAAGACATTGCAGTGTTGGTGTACAGATAGACATGAGGGTCAATAGAATAAAATAGAATCCAGAAATAAATCCACACATGCTCAGCTGAAAATTGTACAAAGATACAAAGGAAGCTTAGTGGAGGAAAAGATAATCTTTTCATCAAGTGAACTGAAGTATTTAGATTCCAGATGCAAAAACCATACCAAACCAAACCAAGCAACCCCACTCCCCCAAAACTAACTTTAATCTCCGTTTCACACTATACACAAAGATTGAATGGATCATAGACCTAAATGTAGGAGCTAAAAACTAAATGAAAACTTCGGAGAAAATCTATGTGACCTTGGGTTAGACAAATACATTTAAATAGGACACACACACACACATACATACACATATACATACACCCACCAAACTATAAAATAAAATAGCATTATAAAAATTGAAAACTTTAGCTCTTCAAAAGACACTGTTAATAAAATGAAGAGATAAGACAGAGACAAGGAGAAAATAGTTGCAAACATACACCTAATGAACTTGTATCCAGAGTAAAAAACTTGTATAACTTAGTTAGAAACCCAATAAAAATGGGCAAAGATTTGAATGACAGACATTTCACCAGAAGAGATATACAAATGACAAGTAAACACCTGGAAAGATGTTTAACATCATTAGTCATTAGAAAAATGCAAATTAAAACCATAAGGCGATACCACTACATACACACTCAAATGATTAAAATTAGCAAGACAGACAATAACAAGTATTGGCAAAGATTGGAGCAACTAGAACTCTCATTCATAGAAATTTAAAGATGAGACCTAGCTCTCAACTATATGTGGATATTCCTGGGGTGGCGGGGAGAAAGGAGTCTTGTGTGGATGGGCTTTCGGGGTTGGTGGGGTTGCACAGGAAGAGGGGGAAGGCAGGGGGTTAGCTGTGGACAGAGCCTGGGGAATGCCAACTTCTCAAGGGCAAGCGAGGAAGTGGTTCCAGCCACGGTGGTTTTGGTCAGCACCTTTACAGTAAGCTGTGGGGAAGTGTGGAGTTGCTCGAGTGTGACAGCACTTCTGGCCTTGAGCCCCACACACGGGTCACTTTCATCAGAACAGGAAAACGAAACAGGCTCCACTGAATGATTTATGGGAGGGCTTGTATTTTGGGGATGTGATACTGCAATTTGTGTTATAGGATCAGGACATCTGTTTCCAGGGAGGTGCGTTCTCTTACCATGAGTCTTTCCCACCAGGGACCCTCAAATAGTCACACGTTTTATCTTGGTGGCTTGTTAGCATAATGGGGCCTTCTGATGACAAGTGGCCTCACCAGTGCAAGCACGTGAGTGGTTGGGACCAACTGGGCGGTGAGCAGGATCTGCTTCAGCCCCACCCTATGCCTCCAATGGTGTCCAGCCGTGCAATAAGCTGCAGGATTAGAGAGTATGCCATCTGTCAGATGGCATAGGGAGGCTCCTACTTAACAATTAAGGTTTAGCCATTTATTTGATTAAATTTCAGTTATGCTAACTGTCCCCATGTGGATTAATGCCCTTTGCTGGGGAACTCTACTGCCAACAGATCTTGGCCCACAACCCCTTCTCACCAGGGAGCACACTTCCCTGGGGAGGTCTGAAGCGAGAAGATATGGAACCATAGAGTGTCCTGGCTAGAGGGACCTTGGCAAGCTTCTTGTTCAACTTGGCACTTCACAGATGACAAAATTGAGGCTAGCTGGTCACAGAGAGCCGTTAGGGAAGGGACTTGCTCAATGTCACACAGCCTGTTAAGGAGCAGGACTCAGACCTCCAGCCTCAAGGTTCTTTCTAAGTCATGAGAACTCATCCTCTTGGTTTACAAGAGGTGTGGGCATGGCCTGGCACATGTGTAGATAGACACATGTTACGTGCCTATGGCGGGCAGCTACCCCACTCCTTACCCCTTCTCAGAAGGAGCATGTGAGGACCTTTGTTTGTGTCCACCTTTCCCTGCCGGGCTAGTTCAGGATAAGAGCCTCATTAAAAATTCACTTGGGAGGGAGGTTCAGTACAAGCAACACATTTTATTTTTTACCCCACCCACCTCTGCTTTTAAAAGGAAATACAAATCCTCAATTTTTATTGAGGGAGATTTTTGTCTGGTTTAAATTTCAGGGACTTTGTTTTGTCAAAAGGGTATTTGAGATTCTTGAAGTTCCACCCTGCCCAGCTTTAACACTCCCCACTAATCCCCGTTCACCCTGAGGCCTCGTCCACACGGTGCTCATGGGCTCCTGGCACGTCTGGGTGAATCCTCTCCGCTCCCATCCTGAGAACCTCCTGTAACCCATGCTCCCCAGGAGCACATTATGCAAGAATGTGTGTGTACAAGCACCTCCCCCCACACGGTATGTGGGATCGAATATTCATTGTATAAGTCAAATTAAAATGTATTAAGTTTTCTTCCAGATGCCCCCTGATAGCAAGTTTAATTACTCTGGACATAATTAAATGAGTTTAGGAGATTAGAAATATAAGGGGGTAGTGAAGAGCATAAATTTGTGGGGAAAAAGGAAAATTTAATTCTTCTTTTGTCGCTCGGTTGGTAGAGTGCTGTGGACTAGGAGGGAGAGAGGAAATGCTGGGTAGAGGTGGGATGAAGAGGAGGGAACCAGTTTGGGTGGATCAGGATATATCAGTTTCTTGCCCCACAGTGCAGGCTGCCCTGTGGCTGGGCATCTTCTCCCTGATGCCCACCGTCTTTCCTGCAGGAGGTCTAGTGAACTTGGGGCAGATAGACAACTAAGAAATTCGGCAAATAAACAGCATTGCAGGGAGTCTCATCCTCTTCCCTGCTTTGTTCTAGGGTGTGGGCCCATCTTGTGATATTGCTTTCCCTCCTGTGGTAGGCTTTTCCAGGGACTCAGGGTCAAGCCCACAAATGTCTACCTTCAACAACAGAACTGGCTCACTGTTTTGTGTTTTTCTGACCTTTGGCTCATGGCACATCTCCTGGTGACTTCAACCCCAACCTTTCCCTGACTTAAGGAGCAACAGGGGTGGGGTGGGGGCAGGTCCCAAGTGAAGCCAATAGAACACTTTTCCGGCTGATTAATCAGACGCTGCATTTCTCCATTAAAAATCCACATACACACACACTTGCACACATGCATGCACACTAATATACATACTAACACTGACACATACATACACATATATACAGTCATGTCCAGACACTCACTACTCACACATACATATACACACTCCTTTGCACAAATATGCACTTAAGTTCACAGAAACTCATAAATCCACATACATGAATGCATACCAACATACACACACATACACTCTCACACATATAAACAAAGTCACACGCACTTGTACACACATGTATACACACAGGCACACACATACATTCACATATATATATATATACACTTACTTGCAAAAAGATGTACTCATGCATACACATGTACACACACATACACACACACACACACACACACACACAGCTAGACCCTCAGAACTCAAGGTGAGTGAGTGGAGAGAAGATAACATCTTCGTGAGGATTCTTCCCATTGGTCCTACTCTTCAGAATCCACTTGTCTGGTGGGAGGGGTGTCTGGCCTCTGAGTAGGAAAGGCCATTGTGGTGTGTTAAATTTTTCAGCTGTGCAGGGCGGAAGGATATTCTTCCTTGTGGTTTAGAATTACACTCCAGAAAGTTGCAAACAGATTTCCACACGTTTTCTGAAGGTGCCTTTTCCTGCACCAGGGCTGTTTTAAAAAGTCTGGCCGAAGCTTTCAATAAAGCCCTGATATTTTATTTTATTTTTTTATAAAAGCCAAAAGAAAACAACGAGACACTGAATGAATAATGAAAGTGAAGGCAAAACAAGCCTGAGGAGATAAAGTGAAAATTCTCTTCCATTTGAGCCTGGGGTTGAGGATGGGGGTTGGGGACTGCCAACTGCTAGAATGGTGTTTAGAAATAAAGAGTCTGTGTTATGTCTAGTAGTCCTAGTATTTTGTGTTACTCTGACCCCGGCATTGTATCATTTCAATGCAGTCGGGTGTGCAAACGTTCAGTTCTGGTTGGTAGAAGGTATTTTGTATTCAAGCCAAATCTACATTTCAGATTTGAAATGGGGGGAGGAGGGGGTGTGGCTGAAAGGGGGCGAAGGTCAGTGTTCGCAGGTCTGAGACCATGTTTAATATCACATGACACCTTTGTCAAACAGTGTGTCACCCCCTCCCCTCCGTATACACAGGCTGTCTGGTTTCTTTACCTTAGGGACCTTCTTCTGTGTGGACTTCCCGCCTGAACTCTCAGACTTGCTTTCTGTAAACCAGAAGACATGAATGAAATTTGACCTATCTATTTTTTTTTTAATGTGGTGGCATGAGAAATCCTGGAAGGTCATGTGCTCCCTTCTCTCCCTGGTCAGGCCTGTCTGCTTCCCCTCCTGGGCTCCTGTGGGCTGCCGGAGGCCTTGGGATGGACTGGGGGAAGGGAGCCGTATTGTATTTCATGCTCGTGACCTTGAAGGAGAGCCTCGGGTCTGCAGCCCAGTGTCGGGTCATCTCCTGAAACCTCAGAGGAGGGGAATGAAACCTCGGCAGACAGACACATTGGAAAAGGCTTCAGAGAGCGGTGATTGTGGCTCTTGGTTCCGGGTGTCTGCCGCCCTGTGGTGATGTGGGCAGATGGCCTCCCTTCACCTTGTGGACCTCCGGCTTTGATCTTCGTCTTCATCCATCCCTGTCACCATGGTCCCTGCATAAGCACAGCTGCTCTGCATAAGACCCTGGCTGGGACTCACCTCTTTGTCCAGACTCTCTAGGTCTCCCCAAGGACGCTGAATAAAGTGGACACGAATGGTGAATATCTCTTCTCTTTCCCCCTTCATCTTTTGGACACTGAGTTTTGAAGGCTGGTGGGAGAGAGAATGAGCCACCAGTGAATAGCAGTTTTCCCAGACAAACTTCATTCGGGCTTTATAAAGAGAGACAGCTCTCTTAACGAGCACAATTCAGCAAGGGCAGGGGGACTTTGGAGACAGATATACCTGGGTTCAAATCCTGAGTGTCACTTGAAGCTGTACCTGCTCTGAGAGTCTTCCTTCCTCATCTTGGACATGGGGACAATAATGAGGTCACTGCGAGTAGTGAATGAGTTGCTGCTTGCGAGGTGCCTGGCATAAGTCGACTCTCAATATACGCTAGTTGTTATTCATTTCTTAAGATCTAGATCTAGCCCTCATTTCAGAGTTAGAGACAGTTTATGCATAAATCCACAGGGCAAAGGCAGAGTTTTACAATGGGCATTTGGAAGAGGGAAAGTAACAGGCGCAGGAATGTGTCTTGAGTACTTTATCCACCAATACTCCTGACCAAACATGACTTCCTTTATTTTGGGGACCTGAAGAATTCTTCTCTCCGCAGAGCACTGTGGTGGAAAGAACCCATGCAGACACCTAGTGTTACCTCCAGGACAGGCATGATGGCTCAGAGCCCTGTTTAGAACGGTTGCCATTTGGAGAGCTGTCCTTAAATAGGTTAAGGTCAGCTTTACTTGTTTAACAATCTACTTAGATGAAGAAACAAAATACAAGGAACAGTTTGGGGAGACAGCCCAGTGGCACCTGCAGGAGAGCCCCAGCCTTATCCCTGCCCCTGATACCCTCTGCCCCCATCTCCCAAGCCCTGCCTCCTGACTGCAGAGGCTGCTCTTTGAAAAGAGAGCTAAACTTTGCCATATGCCTGAGACATCACAGATCACACACAGCAAGACAATCATTCCTATCCACATGAGCTTCTTGATTCATTACCTGTGCTTCAGAAGATTCAGCCCCTTCCAGTGTGGCAGATATCTGCTCACTGCCACTTTTGACAGCCCTAAAATAAAAAAACAAACAAAACAAAAAACCAGGAAAAGCAGGGCAGAAGATGTTTTGCTATGGTAGAGAGACCAAGATCTGAACTTCATTTCCAGCTCTGTCACTCTTTAGTTATAGTTAGTGACAGGGAAATCTCACCCCTGCCACCACAGCTTGCAGGGCTGTAGAATGGGGTGATGGTACCTGCTCAGTTCCTTGGTTTTATTTTGATATGTACTGAGACAGTGGCTTGGAAGGGAACAGAGTGCTCTGCATATTGTTTGCATCCCCCCTCTCCCCCCCAATCCTTTGATGCTTCCTCAAAGAGGCTAAACCCAGCTTCATGTGGTCTGATAGTAGCCTGGGATAGGGACATGACATATTTCCCCAAGTGCTAGCAATTGTCACCAAAAACACCTAACAAAGGTTGACTGGCTCAACCAGGTGGCAGTTTGGAAGGCTTGACAAACTTAAGAACGTGCCCAAGACTTCAGTTCTCCTTGAGACTGCATATGAAATATGGCAAGATCTTCAGAGGTGAGCCTGCAATGCTCCAAGGAAGTCACAAAATCAGGACTTACTGATACAGGACAGAAGCTACAGCCCAGGGGCCAAATCCAGAGCAATGCCTGCTTTTATAAATACTATTTTATTGGGACACAGCCAAGCTGATTCTTTTATGGTTCTCTGTCTAAGGCTATGGCTGCTTCCAGCAGTCAGGTGGGTAGCTGTGACAGAGACTGGCCCTCAAAGACACACATATTTACTACCTGCCCCTTCACAGGAGAAGTCTATTGATCCCTGGCACAGAATATGGACCAAAATAGGCTGTCACACAAGCCTCCTGTGAATGCATAGCTTCTCTCGTCTTTTTTTTTTTATTTTTATTATTATTTTTTTTTAGCTTATATTACTTATGAATTTCTATTTATAGCAAGGGGAGTTAGTATTAGCTCTGTGATCAATGGTGAAACAAGTGAAGTACCATTTTCTTTGTCCCCTCCACTCCCCAGTAATTTAAAGAGTTTCCTCCCTGCAAGAGACAGAAGAAATTGACCATCTATGTGCCAGGCACTTTACTTATACCATCACTTTTCCTTTTCATAACTAGTGAGTTAAATAATTTACACATGGAGAAACAGAGAGGTTAAGTAACTCAGTCAAGATCACACAGCTAGTCTGGGGTGAAGCCAGGATTTCAACCCAGGACTGTCTAAATACCAGACTCTTCCCGTCAGAGATGGCTGTTCCATAAATGTTGGTCTGTCCACCTACAGCTTCTCTGTAGCAGAGCAAGTGCCCTTGCTGCTTTGCACTGGGGTCTTGGTGATGACCCTGTTCTTGAAGTCCTGGATTCTGGAATCAGCCTGGATGTGGGGAACTCTCTGCTGGCTGAACTGAGCTTCTGGACTGAAGCCAGGCGAGGAGAACAGGCATCTGCTCTGTGATAAGGACGAGGGGCCAAAGGTGCCTGCAGCTGCCCTCGGCCCGGTCTTTTGCTTACTGAATGGTCAGTCTTCTGATGAAAGGGCTGGGGGGGTTAAAAGTCAGCTCACAGTTGACTGTTAATATACCTGCCCTCCTCTTGCTCCCTGGGGAAGGATTTTTTTTCTGTAAGGTTAATTCTGGGTAAATGCAGTTAGGGAGAAGCAGGAATGGTAAAGACATTTTTTAAAAATTAAAAGAAAAGGGAAAAGGCCAGTGATTAATCTGTTTTCCTTTGGGTTGCAAATCTTAGTAGTACACATGTTGAATTCTTTAAAGGCTCAGAGCTCCCAGGCTTATGAAGGGCTGATAAATAATAAATAGTAATTAAATTAAAGATGTGCACACTGGCCCCTCTGAATTCCAGGAAGTTTGAAACTGGACTCACCCTCTGTCATAATTAAGACCCTCACCAAGGGGGCTCTGGTGGTGCTATGGGCAAGGCGATATCACTGATGCTCCTCTGCAGACTTCTCGAGTAGTCACAGTTTAGTTTGGGAAAAGAAAAAGGTAGAGAAAGAGAGGGTCCTGGGTGGGAGCCAAAGGAGCTGTGGAGGAAGACAGGCATTTATGAGATGAAGTTGGAGTTACTGGATCCTGGGTTCTCCAGGTTCGTATTTATATAAAGAACTAGAGGCCTGGTGCATAAGTTCGTGCACCAGTGGGGTCCCTTGGCCTGGCCTGCAGGATTGGGTCAAAACCAGCGCTCTGACATCCCCCCCAGAGGTCCCAGATTGAGAGAGGGCACAGGACAGGCCGAGGGACCCCACCGGTGCACAATCGGGGCTGGGGAGGGAAGCAGGAGGTTGGCCAGCCAGAGAGGGACCACGGGAGAGCTCCAGGGTGTGTCCAGCCCATCTCGCTTGGTCCCAATTGGCCAGACCCCAGCAGCAGGCTAACCTATAGGTCATAGCGTCTGCCCCTGGTGGTCAGTGCACGTCATAGCGAGTGGTTGAGCGGCCTTAGCATATCAGTAGCATATTATGCTTTGATTGGTTGAATGGCTGACCGGACAACTGGACACTTAGCATATTGGGCTTTTATTATATAGGATTGTTGCCCTGGCCAATTTTGCTCAGTGGATAGAGCGTTGCCTGTATACTGAAGGGTCCCAGGTTCGAGTCCAGTCAAAGGCATGTATCTTGATTGCAGGCTTGGTCCCTTTGTGTGGGAGGCAATCAATGTGTCTCTCACATCGATGTCTCTCTCTCTCTTGCCCCGACTTTAAAAATCAAGGAAAAAATATCCTCGGGTGAGGATAAAAAAAAAAAAAAAAAAAGGATTGCTCATTCAGTGACATTTTGTAATTCAGTTAGGACGAGGGTGGTCACATGGAAAAGTCCATGTCAAAGCCAAGGCCAGCTCTTCTGGAACCACGTCTCTACAACAGGGGCCACAGCAGGGACTGAAGGGGCCACTTCCTCAGCCTCAGGTGGAAGCCTCTCCAGAGGCACCCACTCCCCCAGGGCTGTCCCACCAGTGTGACGCCGGGGAGACAGGCCACGGCTCCAGGCAGTCAGCGCTGGTCACTGCAACTCATACCTCAGGTATGCGGTTTTGAACAAATCAGACACATTGCGAGAATGATCCTGGAGGGAGGAGGCTCTGGCAGCCAGAGACAGGAAGGGCAGCCTTCATGGAAGAGAAGGATCAGAGGGTGCCGGTGAGCAGGGACATAGTCGTGGGAACATCTGTCTCCTGCAGCCTAGCAATTGTCACCAAAAACTCTCCTGCAGCCACTCGTGGGACTGAGGGAATTGGTGTGTGTGTGGGCTGAGGTGGGAAGGGCTGAGCCTCTGACCTCTGGGTTAAAGAAATGCCATTTTCTTTCTTCCTTCAAGAAAAAAATTCACACTCGTACACCAAAAAAATCCAGCAGTTTGTGGTCCTGTTTATTCTCAGACAGGGAGTGGACGGCCTTTCGGAGGTGTCCGACTGGGCCGTCCAGCCAGACTGACATCTGTGGGAGTTCAGGGTTTTAAATGTTTAGTCTGCACGAGACCCCCAGGCCCCAGCGGACTCCACTCCTGATAGGCACGACTTAGCCATCACCCCGCCCCCTCCTGAGAAATGGAATCATGGGGGTTTGTATTGAAGGAAGCTCGCTCCCCCTGAAGTCCAAGGGAGAGACGTGGTGCAGGGCTGTCATCAAAATTGTTGGTAACCTCAACCTGGGGACTTGGTGAGGACTGTAGATCAGAATCTCCCCTTCCCTCCCCTCTTCCTTACAGCCAGCTGCCATTTTCCTCTCTTGGGGGGGAGGTGAGGGGGCTCGGCCAGGGCCAGGCACGGTCCCAGGCCTCTTTGTTCACTTAGCCCTTCCTCCTTATTGCTCTCCCAGCACTTAACACGGCCCAGCAATTATTTGTCAGCCTGTCTGTGTCCCCATCCCACCTCGCCTCATAGTTTTGTTCTTTATTCCTCTTTAAGTCTCCAGCTTCTAAATCCAAATCTTAAGTATTTATCCCAAATAAATGAGAGAATATATTCATAAGGGCCTGGACATGAGTGTTCATTGCAGTTTTATCTAGAATAGCTCCACATTGAAAACACTGAAAATGTGCATCCATAGCTTAATGGGTAAACAACTGGTATATCCATATGGTGGATACTAATCAACAATAAAATGAATGAAATATTGTTGCACCCTATAACTTGGAGGAATATCAAAATAACTGTGTTCCTTAAATAATCCAGAGAGTAAAGAGCACCCACTGTATCATTTGCCTTAGGTGATATTCAAGAAAAAATGCATGCTGATCTGTAGTGAAAAGGCAGGTTGGTGGTTGGCTGGGGAGGGGCTGTGAGGGCGGGGGAAGGGATGGATTATAAAGTGGCCAGGGCAGTCTTTTAGAGGTGATAGATATTTTCGCTGTAGAATTGCTGCCCCCGGTGCATATGTATATCAAAACGTATCAAATTGTATACTTTGATTGTGCACAGTTTATTGTATGTTAATGGTATCTTAATAAGGCTGTTTACAAAAAGTCCAGCTTCTAGCACCGTGCCTGGCACATCTGGAATTGGCCTGAACTAAACTCAGCTGAACAGGCTTGTCAAAAGCTGGAAGATGTCACTGGGCAGGTGGCATCTGGGAGAGCTTTGCAGATCTCTGAGCTTGCTGTGTGGCATTCCTGGGGTATAGTCATGGAATGATCAGTGAGCAGGGCTGCCCTCTGAAACCAGTGCTCAGCCGGGGTTGTCAGCCAATTTGACAAAAGAAGAGGGACAGCTGGGTCCTTAGGACAAGGAGGGGAAGGGAGGGGATTTCCCCTGAGCTGCAGGTGTGCACTGCAGTCACTGATGCTCTAACTGCAGGTTCTATGGGGCCTGAGATGGGGACACTCTGGGAGTGACAGCAAGCTGGGTCTAATAATCATCTACTAAGTTCTGGCCAGAGTAGCAGCAGGAAAACCACAATTAAATAAGCCTGGTTTAGAAACTATGTTATTGCTGAAAATATGCTTTTTAACCAGTTTATGTAACGCGTTGTCCCTCGGGGTTCCCGGGGACTAAAGGGCATGAAGATATATAAAGCAAAACAAATACGTCCAGAATGCAGCTTATTTACATCGATAAACATAATTTATACAAATCAATGAACAGAATATGAGTTGCAAAAAAAAAAAAAAAGAGAGAGAAAAAAAAGAAAGGAAGTTTGAACTGTGTGTAGAAATAGTGTCTACTGTATTTAGCTCAATGCCTAATTTGGAAGTAACCCCCAGGAAGAGTCCTAGTCCTCCTGGGGTCTCAGTTTAGCTGGTTGTTCTCCATCCAGATTTAGAGATTTCATATCTTTACATGCCAAGGGCAACCCAGGAGATAAGCTTAGCTTCACTGTCCTTAGTCTACATGGTCTGCTCTGGTGTTGATCCATCCATCCACCTCTCCTACCTAACACTTATAGTGAGCCTACTGTGTGCCCTGTGTAACACTGTGAATTGTGAAGGTGATTCCAAAGATATGGAATGTCCTTGACCTGCAGAACCCATTGTCTAATTCAGGACTTCTCAACTTCTGCACTGTTGACATTTTGGGCTGGATAATTCTTTGTTGTCGGGGCCATCCTGTGCATTGTAGGACTGTTAGCAACATTCGTGGCCTCCTCCCACTAGATACCAAAAGTTTCCCCTTCCCCCACCTCACTCTCAGTTATGACAATTAAAAATGCCTACAGATATTGCCAGATGTCTTCTGGTGGGGGGAAAAAATCACTTCTAGTTGAGAACAACTAGTCTAACTGGAGACAGACACACCTGACACAGAGCAATGTTTTAATGGTGTATGCTCAAAGGACTATGGCATGAGAAAGGTGGGGAAAGAAGAATGTTCGAACTGCACCTTGAATGGTATGTGGAAGTTCACCAGGACATTGTATACAGAAGGAACAGTGTATACTAGTAGATGTGAAGTCATTCCAGAGCATGGATGTGGGAGTAGAAGGAACGGGGTGTGGCTAGTCTGTGCTCTGAATGATGATGGGGAAGGAGGAGGCCTGAGAGGGGACTACTAAAGGTCAGGACCAGGTGGAACAGGCCCTACAGGCAATGATACACTTGGACTTCACCCTTTACTGACATTGGAACCAATGAAGATCTTTAAGCTTAGTCAAGACTGGGGTGGGCAGTTGAGATACCACTCATGTACTAACCAGCCAGTCCAGTTCAATCCAGCCCAATCAAAGGGAGGTAAGTGACTTATACTTGGCCTTCCTCTCCCTTGATCACCTCCCCAACCTTAAATAGAAACCAGAGCTTGTAAAGCGAACTGAATGTAATGTCCGTCACTCATCATGTGTGAACCATGACTTTTCCTGGGAGCATAGGAATGTACTGAATTCTGAGTGACTGTGGAAGAGCTAGATGTCTCCCTTTCCACATTAAAGAGTTGTCACTGAGAAGGTTCTGTATTTCTGTCCATTTCTTGCATCTAAGTAGAGACATGACAACATTGCACAATGAAATGTGACCATACTTGTTGTGTGCCCCTTCCAGGGCAAGACTGTCACATGCCCCTTTCCAACAGCCCTGGTGAATGAAGCTTTAGAGCCACATGACAGAAGGAGCCCTGGCCCTCAAAAGAATGTGGAAGAGAGCTGCTCTCATAGACTAGAACACCCTCCCAAGATCCCAGGTGAAGAAGAAATAAACTGTGTGTTAAGCCACTGCACTTGGAGTCTGTTTGTTACTGCACCTTAGGTTATCTTAACAGATACAGAGACGGTAATTGCCAGTCCAACCCTAAGAGCACAGATGTCCACTCTGTTGCCAACATTGAAGATTGGACTATGAGGTTGGACATGGCAGTTGAAATGGTGATGTCTCTGAGGATGTGTGTCAAGTGCTGGCTTGATCCTCCTTCCCATAGCTTGCAGTAAGACTCCCAAATGGTAGCTACCTCTGCACTTTCACACCTTTTCCTTCCCACCCAGGTTCCCTTCTTATCCCCCACGGCTCCCCCATCTCCTTTCTCCCTAATACTCCAGGCTGGCTGTGTTACCTGGTCCAATTGACTGCATCTAAACAGTAGAATCCTTATGCTCTTGAAAACAAGAGGCTGTGTGTGTTGAAGGTGTGCATGTGTTGCGTGTGTACGTGTGCACTCTGTAGGCCTAATATTAGGCACAGGTAAGTGAAGTGCATTCATTTATTGCAGTGGTTCTCAACTTTCTGGCCCTTTACATACAGTTCCTCATGTTGTGACCCAACCATAAAATTATTTTCGTTGCTACTTCATAACTATAATGTTGCTACTGTTGTGAATTGTAATATAAATATCTGATATTCAGGATGGTCTTAGGCGACCCCTGTGAAAGGGTCGTTCAACCGCCAAAGGGGTTGCGACCCACAGGTTGAGAACAGCTGATTTATGGGATCAGTGGACTGGATATGAGGAGCTGCAAGGAAATATATGGAGAGACCTTTTACTCTTTGGCTTGTGAAGAAAATAGCCTCCAGGATTTTACATGGAGCTTTATAGGTGCATGCTGGGACTGTTGAAAATAAGATGGCAACAAATGATCCCTTTTTATCCACTCTGCCTTACCTGCTTGTAAGGAAGAGGAAGAGGAGGAGGAGGAGGGGGAGGAGGGGGAGGAGGGAGGAGTAAGCAGGGGTTGGTGGTGAAAAATAGAAGGGAAACTTGAGTGTGCCTTTTCTTCTCTTTCTCCTCCTCCACCCTTAGCCATCATTAACGAAAAATATTTTTGAAAGATCCCTTGATGGCATCCCCAAATGCGAAACCTGACATTTTCTTAGCTGATGGCCTCCTTCGTGAAGGTATTTTGTGTCCTCCCAGCATGCCTGCTGGATCCCCGGTTTGCTGCAGTTGCTAAGGTAAATATTCTTTCCATTAAGCACCACAGCCCAGGAGTGGCCTAAAGCTCAAATAAATGACCAAGGAGTAAGTTAAACATTCCCTGGGGCGATTTTAACCTATGCAATGGCTTTTCGGGAAAATTGCCTATTTTTTCATGTTTTGGCCAGGAGGGTGTCTCTTATTCCCTTCTTTTTCCTTTTCTATTCAGCGGAGTACACCTTCTCTTTCATTTATTCATGCATTGGATGAAGGGTGGAAGGAGGTTTAATAAATCACAGAGGATCCCACCGCCCCACGCCCAGCTCTGTATTTGTGAAAAAGCCAGAGCGAAATATATGCGTTATGTTAACTTTGGGGGGACTTGGGGCATGTAGCCAATTCATGCAGAGGCCTCACTTCCCTTTCCTGTGAAAATACCACAGCATAACAGGCACTGGAGATCGATGTCCTTCTGGAAGATTCCTCTGGCAGGAGGAGGATTCACGGATCCTGGTCCTCAGTTACATTTGGAGACGTCTGTGTCCAAAGCTTTGCACAGGGCTTGGTTTTGCTTGTTCTTTGCCTCATGAAGAATGTATCCACAGGCCTCAGGGAAAAAAATAAAGTTTCCTGACAGTTATGTTTCATCATTTGGTTTAGAGGCCATGGGACAGCCTTATTTTCTTTTAATCTCCCGTGGAGCCTGGATTGCTGGGCAGAAGGCAGTGTTTGGCCACTGGAGGGAAAGCATGGTGGGCAGTGGCCTCTTGGTGCCTGCTGGGCCCCTCAGGAAGACCATGCCTCACCTGAGGTTCACTCTCAATTCTTTCCTGATTCCCCTGTTGGGATTTGTAACTAACTTTGCCAGGTGTGCTCATCTTCTGCCAGATGAGACATTTCTGCCACCCAGAGCCACCCCCGCTCTTCCCCCTCCATTTTCCTCTATCCCTCCCCCTCCCACCTTCCCCTCCCTCATTGAACAGACTGAAGACCAGGATAGTAATTCCCCAGGGTGGTAGCTTTCAAAATGTTTCTCAGCCCTCCTGGGACAAGCAAGAAGAGTCCATGTGCGTGGCAGGTGGTTCCACGGCCAGCATGATCTTTTTCAAAATGTGAATCAGAGCAGGTCACTACTCCACTCTCTGCACTTAACAAAACTGCATCCTGAGAGTATGGGCTGCCAGGTCCAGTGATGGGCTCCTCTTCAACTACTTCTCATGCCCCCTCCCCCAGCTTCCTGCAGTTCTGGCTTCCTAGGCTCTCTCCCCACATATCACCTGGCTACCCCCATACGTCCTTCAGGTTCCACTTAGATGTCTGTCCTCTGAGAAGCCTTCCTTGATCTACAGATGAAGTCAGTGTCCCCGAGATATGTACATTCATAGAGCATGGTGCCTTTTTCCCTTTTTTAGTTAAAAAATTTTATGTTGACACTATTGCAGATGTCCCCTATTCTCTCCCCCTTTGCCCTTCTCCACCCCCTCCCCCCGCCCCCCCCCTCCCCCCTTGGCCCTTACCACACTACTGTCCATGTCCTGGGGTTTGCATATATGTTCTTTAGCTAATCCCTTCACCTTCTTTATCCTGTTACCCCACCCCTCCCCTCTGGCACCCACCAGTCTGTTCCATGTAGCCATTCTTCTGGTTCCATTTTGTTCATCAGTTTATGTTGTACATTAGATTCCACATATGAGTGAAATCATGTGATACTCCTCTTTCTCTGACTGGCTTATTTCACTAAGCATAATCTCACCAGGTTCATCCATGCTGTCTTAAATGGTAAGAGCTCTTTCTTTTTTACAGCTGTGTAGTATTCCATTGTGTAAATGTACCACAGCTTTTTTATCCACTCATCTGCTGCTGGGCACTTGGGCTGTTTTCAGATGTTGGCTATTGTAAATAACACTGCTATGAACATAAGGGTGCATATATTCTTTCTGATTGGTGTTTTAAGATTTTTAGGATACATTCCCAGAAGTTGGATTGCTGGGTCAAAAGGCAGTTCCATATTTAGTTTTTTGAGGAAACTCCATACTGTTTTCCACAGTGACAATACCAGTCCCTATTCCTTCCAACAGTGCACAAGGGTTCCCTTTGCTTCACGTCCTCCGCAGCACTTGTTTATTGATTTATTGGTGGTAGCCATTCTGACAGATATGAGGAGATATCTCAATGTAGTTTTAATTTTCATCTCTGATGATTAGTGACATTGAGCATTTTTTCATATGTCTATTGGCCATTTGTATGTTCTCTTTGGAGAAGTGTCCATTCAGGTCCCTTGCCCATTTTTAAATTGGATTGTTTGTCTTCCTGGTGTTGAGTTGTATAAGTTCTTTAATATTTTGGAAATTAACCCTTTATCAAATGTATCATTGGTGAATATACTCTTCCATACAGTGGACTCTCTTTTCATTTGTTTATGGTTTATTTTTCTGTGCAGAAGCTTTTTAGTTTGATGTAGTCCCATTTATTTATTTTTCCCTGAGTTTTCCTTGCCCTCAGAGACATACTGGCAAAAATGTTGCTATGTTGCTGCGAGAGATAGCAGAGATTTTCCTGCCGATGTTTTCTTCTAGCATTTTTATGATTTCGTGACTTACATTTAAGTCTTTCATCCATTTTGAGTGTATGGTGTAAGAGCCTGGTGCTTTTTCTCCATTGCATGAGGCCCAGCTGAAATTACTTTGGTATGATTATTTGCTCAATGCCAGCTAAATTATAAGAGCCACAAAAAGGGGGCAAGTCTGTTCCATTTGCAGATGTATGTCTATCCCATGACATATAGTAGGTGCTCAGTAAATACATGTTTAAAGAAAGAGAAAGATTGAGTGGCATTGCTTCTCCAACCAGATTGGTGCCTGGCCTCCTTTATATATTTTCCTCCTACCCTTCAAGTTGTCTGTTAAGCTGTTTAATAGAGCAGATTCGAATAATTTCACCAGCGGTCTTTTTAAACGGGAGGGATGAGTGGGCCTTTTAAAGCACCTTGTGTAGGCAGCTCTCAAAGAATACAGTCTTTATTTCCCTTCCCGGGTGGGAAACCCGAGCTCCCCGTCAGCACACACAGGGTCTGGGGCCTGGAGATCTTGGAAGTGACCGGGATGTCCTGGAGGCTCTCCAGCTCCTGGAACCAGATGAAGAGGCCCCACTGCCCATGGCTGAGGCCTGAACTCCCTGTTCAAGCAACCCCTCTGCCAAACCGCCTCGGGCTCCAGCACCCGACTCCAGAGCGAGACTTGGATGGAGATATTAGAGAATAGTTCTGACACCCACCTCCTTCTCCTCCTGAAAAAGCGCAGCTTTATGGCCCTTTCAGGAAATATGGGAGGGGAAGGCCCAGAATGGAACTGGGGGTGAGATGGAGAATTCTTCTGTTTTTCGTTCTTGACTCTAAGTCAGTCTGTTTTTGTACTTGTGTCTTTTAAGCTTTTCCACATGTGCCCCAAGGGCCCATCGGTGAGTGTGTTTTATAAACTGGAAAAATGAATAAAAATAAGACCCAGAAGGGAAACACCAGAAGGAGTGTGAAGGGAAAAGTGTGAGTTCCTCTGTACCTCCCAGCTAGGCCTGCCCTGTGTTTGTGGGAGTCCCAGGGTCAGGTTTATTTGGCTTTATGGATAAAATGTGGAGTCTTCGCTCAGAGAAAGCCTCATCGGTTTTGTGCTTGGCCTGCTCCGTTCAGCATTAATTAACTTCAGGAAAGTAAGAGTGGTCCTTTTTTATTTGGCTCTCTGGCTCCGCAGACCTCGCTGGCTTCCTGTCCCCGAGGTGTTGGATTGATGGGTCTGCAAATGTGTAAAGTCTTGCACAGGAAGCCCCCCCCGTACGGCCATCCAGGGGCTCCCCTCCTGCCGGATTCCAAACATGAGAAACCAGGAGGCCCAGACCCCATCCCTCAGTTTGCACCTTAGGAAATGGTACCTGAAAAAACAAAAACAAAAACACTGCATTTTAATCTTCTTTTAACACACTTGGGCCGATACAAGAGCCCTAGGAAGGGGCTATTTGGAAAATAAATTCTCCGAATTGCCTGAAAAATTAATCACAACCCAAACCCCAAATATTTTGAAAAGTAGCACATTTAGGAAGTTGGAAGAAACTTTGAATAATTCCAGAAGGTTTGTGTTTACCCCACAGGTCTCTGTCTTGTGACCTAAGACTTTATGCTCCAAACTGCTTGATCAACCTTATCAGTAAAAACATTTTTGAGAATGTACACTTAACCTATGTATATTTATTTATTATAATTTATGTACACATACTTTTGTACTCACATGGTATAAATATTTTAAAAATAACCCCCTAAATAAAATGTTAAGATTTGATATAGGTGAAATAGATATTTAAGACATTGGTATTGTTCAGTGGTTAGAGCATTGACCAGTGCACCAAAGGGCCTCAGGTTCGATTTCCAGCCAAGGACATATACCTGGGTTGCTGTTCCCTCTCCGACCAGTTGGGGCACGTGAGGGAGGCAACCAGTTGATGTGTCTCTCTCACATCACTGTTTCTCTTACTCTCTTCCTCCCTTTCTACCTCAAATCTCTCTGAAAGCAATGGAAAAAATATTCTCAGGTGAGGATTTACAACAACAACAAAAGAACAGAGGAAAGAAGGGAAGGGGAAGAGAGAGATTAACCTATTTATATGCATCTATGCATAACCCATGGATACAGACAATAGTGCTGGTAGGCCTGTGGTGGTGGCGGGCGTGGGGTGGAGGGGGTCAATGGGGGGAAAAGGGGGAACATCTGTAATACTTTCAACTATAAAAGTAAATTAAAAAGAAAGAATAATGATTTTTATTCATCAACAATACACAACCCTTTTCTCACTAAGATATATATAACCAATAATCATATTTTTAGTGAGAGCAGTTGGATTGGATGGGCTCATTGTTTTTGAAAATCTTGGCATATTGCTTTGTGACACAGTGAGTCAAAAGACTGGTTCTAGGTTTGGATTTTCAACACCTGGGGTGTAATAACTAAAAAAGATATAGAAGCTATATTAGCTTGACTGGAAGAAGAGAATTGGGGCTCTCATTACTGAATCCCAGCCTCTGTGAAAGCAAAAATTTTAGTTTTTCATAATGTGCTTCAGCAAACAAACAAGTGAGGGGACGTCACTGTCAACCTCTCCTTGTCACGAAATTCTCACCTTCCCTCAAGACACCTCCAGTATCATGTATGGCACTGATAGTCTTTCCCACAATCTGTATATCAGGTGTTAATAAAGCTTATTTTCCTTATTATTTCTTGTTTCTTTATTTCTGTGGTAGGCAGAACATTCTCCCGAGGTGTCCATGCCCTAGTCCCTGGAAACTGTCAACATGCGGCCCGCCCTGGCAAAGGGGACTTTGCAGATGTGATTAAGGTTAAGGATTTTTAAAATAGAGAGAGTATCCTGGAATTTTAGGAGTACCCAATCTATTCCCATGAGACCTTAAAAGCAGAGAAGTTTGGCTAGAGTTAGTGAGATGCGATAAAAACAGAGGTCAGAGCCATTTGAAGTGTGAGAAGGACTTGACCCCTGCTGGAGGGGTTTACTTGGGAAGCCTGGGTAGCAGTGCAGGCAGCCTTCAGGAACAAAGACTGGCTCCCAGCTGACAGCCAGCAAGGAAACAGTGACCTCAGTCCTATAGCTTCAAGGAGCTGGAGTCAGTTTGGGAGAGGATCCTTCCCAAGGTTGCAGTAAGGATGTGGCCTTGCCCACTCCTTGATTTTGGCCTGTGAGACACTAAACAGAGGTTCCTATCAAGTCTACCTGGACTTCTGACCTACAGAAACTGTGAGGTCATACACACCTCATGTGTTGCTTTAAGCTGCTACATTTGTGGTACTTGTTACAGCAGTACTGGAAAAGTAATTCAATTAATCATGTTAGAACTGTAAGTAGAAGTTCTAATATTTTCTTCCCATACCACAGTGGTCGGTCTTGTACATCCCTTGGAGTATGGGAATACCATTTTGAAACCACTGTCATCCAGGATTCTAGCCCCCACCTGGGAAAAGACCAGAGATACTTTTTAGGATGTGTTTCTAAGCCATTTACAACTAACCCAGAGAGAGGAGGTGTCCTACCCAAGTGGGAAACAGCATGACAATAAATTCTGGATATAGCAACTTTAACAATTGTCACAAACTCTCTAATGTCTACCTTGTAACTTGCCTCCTCCCCAGACCCCTATCCAGCCCCAGAGCAGCTCCATGGAATGCCCAGTGCAAAAATGGACTATATTGGAAGCGAGAAATGTTGGGCCCCAAAACAAATATTTCAGAGAGGGACTCCTTATAGCAATGTCTCTGGACTGAGGAGATGGGGACAGAGGGGTGACTTAGACACATTACCTTGGGAGCCCCAATTCTCCTGAATGTCCTTCCCCAAGATGGCCCCTTCCCACCGAAATGGGAATTGTAGGTAAAAGGTTTAGGGCTCTGCTGGTTCTCTGGAAATGTCTCCTAGTGCACGAGTTTTCTGGACTGGCTTCATGGAGACCCATTTGGAGATGACTCTAGAAAATTCGCTCTCAAGCTTTTGGTATATTTGAGGTAGGCTGTTAGTTGAAGCTTCAAAATCTCCTTTCTTTTATTCCTTCAGTGAAGTCCCAGCCTACTGACCTTTGGGTCCCAGTGCCGAGTCCAGCTCTGAATTTATCTGCCCCACTGGGGCCAAATGCCTGACTTGTTAGCCATGCTGAATGGTTTTATTTGTTTCTGGTGTGCATTTTTATCATTTTTGTTCATGTGTCTGGAGGCTTTCCTTAGAAAATGATGGATGCGTTTTCATAAATCAAAACATAAATGAGAAAGAATATAAAGGCAAGAAATAGATCCAAGCCTGGAATTTGCCACTCTAGGTCGGAAGGAGCTGCTAGCTATTTCCCAGTGAGGATGCACTTTTTGATTTCATAAGGTCAGATCCTGACTTATTTCACAGAGTACAGATTTCACAGCATTTCCTAATAATAATGGTCACAGTGGTGATGATAATTCCACCTGTGCCTGGGGTGGAACTAAGGGCTTTACATACATGATCACATGGAACCCTCCCAGCAATTTTATGAGCTGAATTCTGTTATTTCCATTATGCAGATGAGCAAAGAGAGGTTCAAGTGGTTGTGTTATCGAACCAAGGTCTCACGGTTGGTAAGGAGTGGAATTCAAATGCAGGCTTCTCTGATGCAAACCTCATGCTCTTGACTGCTATATTGAGCTCATGTTTAGTACTCGATGGAGGTGCTGCAGGATTGTGGGCTGTGGTTTCTCCTGTCAGCTCTCTGGAGAGTAGGTGGCTGGGAGAGATACTGTAGCTCCCAGTTGGGAGGAACTCATGGAGCCAATCTGGTCGCACGGGCTCTGTTCACAGAGTGTCCCCGAGCCAGAGCACCAACCTTGCTGGTGGTACTTTGGGACAGCTCCCACAACTGTTTCCCCATGGTGCCTTGGGCAGTGTCACTGTCACCGCCAGCAGGAATATCCCCCTTGAGCCAAGGCTCCTTTGCCCTTAGGGTGTCCTCTAGGACCTAGCCACAGGGTGGGGGTCTGATACAAACCAGAAGGCACTGGTGAGAGTCCACATGCTTCCTGTATTAGTCATGAGTCCTCTGGTTGTAAATAACAGAATTACCACTGGAACAGCTTAAGAAGAAAGGAGGTGTGGGATGTTTATTGGTTCATGTGGCCAGACAGAAAATATTTTTTCTTCTTCTTGGGGATGGGTGCTCACTTGCCTGCTCAGTCCCAGGCCAATCCTAGGACCAGTTGGAGGGATCGGGAAACTGATTGGCCCAGTCCTGGTCAGGAGCTCACTTGTCTGGCAGGAGGATGGGCTGCTAGAACCACGGAATAAAAGGGGTGGGGGTGGAAGAGGCCCACAAAAAAGGGGGTGGCTTTTCTTACAGACAATTCCATAACTGTCCAGGACATTTTCTATTGCTTTTCTTCTATTTCATGCTTCCCTTCATTGTCTGGGCTGCAGTATGTCTGGCCCAAGTCAAAGTTGTGAAATAAATCTTGGGTGAACTTCTGAATAATCCCACTTTTTGTTCTTTCTCTGCCCAGAACAATTCTGGGTGCCCCATCCCATTTGGGGGGGCATCTTTTGTGGTAAGTGTCTGTAGTCTATGTTAGGGCTTCTGAGGTCAGACCCTGTCCTTTGCTAAGGCTTGGGTCTCTCAAGTGGTGTCTCTAGGCACTGTGCAGGATTGGAGAGGGGGTTTAAGCCCATAGTTTTTAAGTGGCCAAGTTTGGAATTTTTCATTCAGTAGATCTCTACATCTGTGAACATCTGGTAGGACTAGAATCTTATCCCCCTCCCCCCCCCCGATTTTTGAATGGTAACAACATTTGTATTTTTGCAAAAGGTTCTTTCATAATTATAGGAGTATGTGTAAATAGACTAAATGGCTAATCCTTTTATCTTTCTCCATCTGTGTGGTACCACCTGGCCAGGAGCATGTCACCCTCCTGAAGCCCAGGCAATGAGAAGGGCAACCAATGGAACGTGGAATGAGAGATTTCAAGACCCTGCCCTGGAGCTCTGGCAAGGAAACCCACCCCTTCTTCTTAATGGGAAAGGACGAAGGTTTGGGACTTTCTAAGCAAAATATTTTTAAAAGCAACTTAGAAAACAAACTTCCGGGAACTGCCAGGCACCTTTATAATGCATGATTCTCTCTCTGCTTCCTACGTGGTGACTCCGTTACACAGTGGTCTATTAGCTGCTCCACTCCACCCACCAAGCAGTTCGGAACTTTGTTTAAATCCCCTCTTGTATTGTTCCAGTGTGTTTTTCATGGTTGGTCTTGTCTCTAAAGCTGTCATAAGCTCTCTGAGGACAGGAAGCCTATCTACTCTTTCTTTTTTCAGGCATGTGGTAAGTGCTTGATAACTCTCCTTTGGTGGAGAAGTTGTACTTGTAATTGTGTGTGTGTTTTGGAGTGGGGCGGGGGGGGCGGGGGAGGTGTCTTCGTTCCCTAGGGCTGCCATAACAAAATACTACAGACTAGGTGGTGTAAACAACAGAATTTTCTTTTTTTCCAGTTCTGTAAGCTGGAAGTCCAATATTAAGGTACCATCAGGATTGCTTTCTGATAAGTCCACTCTTCTTCTCTATGCAGGCATGGAGAGAAACAGATCTCAGCTGTCTCTTCTTTTTATAAGGATTAATGGCCCACCTTTATTACCAAATTTAACCTTAATTACCCTCCTAAAGGCCCTATCTCCCAAAACAGTCACATTGGGATTTAGGATTTCAACACACGCCAATTCAGTGTATAACAGTAAGTATACAAGTAAGTACTCTGAGATCGTTGTATTTCTGATCTGTTGGGGACACCTACATTGCATGTGAACAGGTTTTAATTCTTGGGGGAGGTGCTGTTTCCTAATTTGCAGTTTTCCAGCTCCCCTGTCTTGTGATTGCCGGGTCACTACAAGCTCTGGACTGTGCACTGGAAATGCGACTGTCTTCCATCACAGTCATGTAGTATTTATATGGGACAGAGATGAGGCCAGATAGTTCTGGCCGCTATTCAAAACCTTTCTACCAGTAACCTCCTGAAGTGAAAGGCCAGTAACATGCCTGACCTATTGTTCCGGCTTCTCTAAAGCCAAAGTCCAGCCTTGGTTGATTCTCTGTTCATTTGAAATGTCTGTCGGAGATGCAGGTAGATGGCATGTGGGAGGGAGTGCGGGGAGAGCAAAGTGAGTCAGAGGGAGGAGAAGAGACCTCTTCCCTGACTGGGCTGCAGCCTGCTTTTTTCTGATGCGACTAAGTGGATTTACGGATTTGATGTGGCCACAGGAAAACATGCCTCAGAAAAAGCAAAATGTCAGTGTTTGGAGGCCTTTCAGTTGGAGAGTGTGAAATGTGGTGGTCACTGCCTGTTCTCCTTCGACCAGGCAGGGGAAAGGGAAGTATATGTGAACCTCTGATAATTCTCTTCTCTTTCTTCCTCTTGCTTTTGTTCTTCAATAAATCACTCAGGACAATCTGCTTCTCTTTAGTGGTATGTTTTCCTAGGGTTCAGCCTTTGTTTGAAATTCTAGAACAACAGAGTTGCAGTAAATATGGTCAACCTACGTGTAATTATGCTGGTATGTCAACTTTGCCCCTCCGAGTCGGGTCTCCTTTGGTTAACCAGAGGCCCCCCTGATTCAGAAATGAGACCTCCTGCAGGACCCTGTGGAGGGCCGACCTCGAGCCCAGCATCTGAAGGGGGTAAGCGAGCCCATAATTATGCTCATTGTTTAGGTCGGAGTACAGGAGAGTTTACATTAAAGACCTCAGCTGGCACACACAGCCTGCCTATGGAAAAAACGAAGCGGCCTCCTCCTCTTGCTCTTCGGTCCCAGCATTGCTTGGCCAAGGGCTTTGGGTTTCACAGACGCCTTCCATGACTCCTCTTTCTGACCACTCCTGATTAAAAGCTTGGATTCCCCTAGTTCCAAGAGGCATCTCAATCCCGAAGTCTGGAAATTGAGCCAGGAGTTGGTTTTTGGGAATCGAAAATTTAGAGTTTGGGAAGGACCTGGAGATGGTCTAAGCCAGCCGTGGGCAAACTACGGCCCGCGGGCCGGATCCAGCCCGTTTGAAATGAATAAAACTAAAAAAAAAACCAAAAAAAAACCCCATACCCTTTTATGTAATGATGTTTACTTTGAATTTATATTAGTTCACACAAACACTCCATCCATGCTTTTGTTCCGGCCCTCCGGTCCAGTTTAAGAACCCATTGTGGCCCTCGAGTCAAAAAGTTTGCCCACCCCTGGTAAGTTAATGTATCTCAAACCTTAATCTTCAGACAAATCACCTGGAGATCTCGTTAAAAGTGCAGCATTGAGCATGGCAATTCTGGGCTTGGGCTTGGGCATCTGCATTTCTAAAAAGCTCCCTGGGAATGTCCTGGTAAAGTCCCGGTCATTGGACTACACTTGGAATGGCCGGATTATAAACTAAACCCTTCATTTTACAGAGAATAAAAGAGAGGCCCAGAGATCTGAAAAGGCTTTTGGGCAGAGTAGAAACTTGAGCCTTCTTTTTGTCCATGGTGTGGTCATGGTCTCACATGGGTGCTGCTGGCAGGGATGGTGTGTGGCTTAGCAGAGAATAGCCTTCTGTGCCCACATCTGGAGTCCTGGAGCAGAGGGCTCTTTTCAAGATGCTTTGGGGTGGACATGTATCCCCAGACATGAGCCTGCAGGCCTCAGCAGCTGGAGGTCTGGATGGGAAGGGACCTCTATGGCTTGCTTCCCAGAATCCCTCAATAGGAAGGGAAGGCAGTTTTGAGCATGTTGTCTATTGAGGGATGTGTGTTACCTAATCCCAGGCCACTGTGGGACATGTTAGGTAGAGCAAATAGGGTTTGGAGGAGAGGATATATGGCCTCATGGTAGAAGGGAAAGGCGATTTTAGTAGAATTCAGAGGATCTGAGGCTCTGTTTCTGTCTATACCATTATGAGACCTTGCGTAAAGCAATAAACCTCTCTAGACCCCACTAGTAAAATAGGTGTCATGTGTTATCTACCTGAACACCCAAGGACTAAGCAATGTATTCTTTTGAAGTTTATTTTGACTTTAAAATTGAAATTGTAGATTTTTATCTTTATCTATCTATCTATCATCTTTTTCTACCTTTATCTTTGTCAAGGTACTTTGGTATATTATCATGGTTGTGTAGTAAAGAAGTAACCTTACTTAAAGAGAGCTTTGAACTTTGCCCTCAGCTACTAGGTGGTGACCTAGGTCCCTGGAGCATTTTGCCTGATAAGAATGTCTTTGTTTTAGGGCTTTGGCCACTAAAAAGTCTAACAGTGTCATTTATGGTGGGGCTTCAGGGCACACCATATCAGTTCTAACCTTCAGAGGAACTAGAGATTAAAGGTATTGCTGAAGCTCCAGGGAGGGTGAAGACTCAAGGTCAGTGATATGGGCAGTATGTGATTGGGTCCTAATAAAAACTATGGACAGTAAAGGCTTTGATGAGCTTCCCTGGTTGGCAATACTTTATTGTCATACATTGTGGCCAGGAGCATATAATACCAGCCATGACTCCATGGGAAGGGGAAAACCACAAGCTTTTCATTTAGACCCTCTTGGACTCTGTTCGATGCATCTCTTCCCTTAGCTAATATAAATTTGTATTGTTTCACTGTACTAAAATTGCTCTGGTAAGTATAGCATTTTCCTGAGTTCTTTCTATGAGTCATTCGAGTGAATTATTGAATCTGAGGGTATTTGTGGGGACCCCCTTGTAGCCAGACAGCCTGAGTGAGCGTGGTCCTGGATTCACACGAACTTGCAGCTGGTGTCTGAAGTGAGGGCAATCTTGTGGGACTTAATCCTTAAACTTTGTAGTTGGTTGAACTCTTAACAACAGCAATATGCCAACTTAGCAAATATCCTGGAAAAGACAAAGAAATAAATCAACTCCTTTAACCAAAGTCTGTCTAGTTGTAGTGTGAACCAAGGTATCTAGGATATTAGTGAATTCATCCTTATATCTCCCATATTTTTCTACTTGGTAAGTTCATGAATAGAGGTATGTGCTATGCTGTAACCAGGGGAGAGAATAGAGGTCACATTTGATTTTGGAAAACTGCCACTCCTGTTAACTGTTCTTTCTCTTCCTTTTGTCACTTCCAGGCATTACGAGGTCTCTCCAGAAGCTATATATTTTTTCTCATTTCTCTTCTTTTCTGCTAGCATGTTACTTGGTAACTAAGAAGTTAACTGATAAGGGGTCAAGACATTGTCCAAGAAGATTACTATTTTGTTTTGGTGATCATAAACTCTATTGATAAACAGATAGTGAAACTTAAAAAACAAAACAAAACATTCTCATTTCCAAACCCTCAAATCAAATCCTGCAGCTCTGACATTGACTAGCAGGTCACTTGACCTCTCTGTGCTTCAGTTCTCTTATCTGTAACATGGGGATAATAATAGTTTTTACTTCATGAGGAATACATGGCCCAATAACGTAAAGAATCATTAGATTTTGTTGACTAGTGGTGTTTCAGTTAAGAAAACAAACAATGAAGACACCATACTAGGCTTGTTCAGTCTTTTGATCATGATTGTACTTGAATTATACAAGTTGACCACTGGCATCTTGGGGTCCCTCAAAGTTTTAACCAGCAGGCTGGGAGTCAAGCAGAACAGATTGAAAATTTGGAAAACATGTCATTTTGTGATTCATCAAATCTGATTAGCAGTTGGAATGTGCATGGCAGGGATCTTGTTTGGTTAAATACAGTTGACCCTTAGACAACATCAGGGTTAAGGGAGCCAGTCCCCTCCCCTTCCCTGTGCACTTGAAAATTCACATATAACTGTTGACTCCCTCAAAACTTAACTACTAATCACCTCCTGAAGCCTTACCAATAATATAAACAGTTGATTAACATATTTTATATGTTATATGTATTATATACTGTATTTTTACAATAAAGTAAGCTAGAGGAAAAGGTTATTAAGAAAATCATAAGAAAAAGAAAATACATTTATAGTACTGTACATATTTATTGAAAAACAATCCACGTATAAGTGGACCTGTGCTGTTCAAACCTGTGGTGTTCAATGGGCCAACTGTAATGGAAACGAATGTTCAGCATGTGAGGTGCTGGAGATGAACAGTCATCAGGTGGATGGTGTAGGTCCAGATTTCCCTAACCTTCTCTTTGACCTTCACCTTCATGTGCTGAAACCTGAAGCAGAATTCAGTTGAAAGAGCATAGTGAAGATAGTTTGGGATGAAACATTAAGACAGCTATGGGCCTGGATTAATGACAACTTTTGTGAGCCTCAGTTTTTTCATCTCTAAAATGAACATGACAAAACTTCAGAGTGCTCTTAAATGACATGTTGCATTTGAAATGTTTGGAAATAATTAAGGATAATGCAAATGCTTATTATTGTTTTATCCTTGAAATGTATTGACTCATGTCATTGCTCCTAGAAGGAGGAGGCACAGCCAAGTTTAGTGTGTTGCCCAAGATGAGTGAGAGGGAGGATGCGCTGTGCCTTAGGGCTACAATTGGGCTGAGCTTAGCAATCGCCTCCTACACTTTTTCAGCATGTGGGTCCAAGTGTCTGCTGCTTAGAGACAGACTTCAGTCTGTGGGTTGTTTTGTCTGCTTGGTTGAACTGTAAGGATCTGTGCATGTGTCGGATTAGGTTCCATTTTGTGTCCAATTGTTGATTAATTTTGTGACTCAGTGAAGTCGTGTAGGTCTGGCATCTTCATGACCTGGGTGGCCCCAGCTCTGCCTGTCTCAAAGGGAATTTGGAAAGTAAAGACAACTAAAGGATTGAAAGTACAAGCACTCCTTGGAAGACACATCCATTGTGGAGGCAGGATAGCATCGGGATTAAGTGCACAGACTCCTGAGTCAGAAGCTGTGTCTGAATCACAGCTCTAACACTGACTACCAGGTCACTTAACTTCTCAGTACCTTAGTTTTCTCATCTGAAAATGGGGGATGACAATAGTAAACTGGGGTTACTGTGAGGATTAAAGACTTTATAATGTAAAGACCTTCAAACAGTGCCTGGCCCTGGTGGATGCTCTTCAAGAGTTAACTACTATAGAGTAGGGCCCATCCTTTAGGTCCCCTTTGAAGGTCAGATTCCTGCAGGAGGGATCAGTACAGGCATATCTGGGACCCTTTGGTTCTCCTTTTTCTATAGTACTGCCCCATAAGTCACTGGTAAGGAGACAAGTGCTCTGTCAATCTCTATAAAAAGGTGGAGAAAAAAGTGTGCCACGCCAGCACAGCCAAGGGTGATCCTGAGTGGGGGGGTGAAAGGATTGAGAAAAGACAGACAAGAGAATGACAGCTGGGTCTCGGTGGGACTCTGCCTCCCTGATGAGGAGACAATGACAGCACCCACAAGCCGTGTCTTTATTTTATAGCAGATGCCAGGAGGCAATGTAGGGGCGTGATCAAGTTGCCCACAGCATTCTCGAGAGCTCCAACCCCACTCAACTACATGCACCTGAACTCTAGCACAAGGCACGTGGGGCCACGTGTTCGGACCATAGGTTCAAGCTTACAACCACAGCCGTTGGCTATGATTGTGCTGGGAGGGCCCTGCCCTCCAGCTGGGACTTGCACGTGGCAATGAGAGGACCCTGTCCTTTCATTAGTCTGAGGCTTGAACCTGGCCAAAACACTGTAGCCGCGCCCCACAAAAAAGTTTAAGGATAATTTATAAATATTGACCCTTCCCTGACTATCTTTCTAGATCTCTTATTGGCCATCTTTACCAGGAGTCTAATGGTTGTGTTATTTTGAGACTAGTTGGGTCAATTTTGAAAACTTCTTGCTAGATAGAAATCCTACTTGAAGGAACTTTGGAGGTTTCATAGGAAAACATGCTGTTTAGGAAGACTAGGAATTCTTGATAAGCCAGAAAAAAAAGAAAACAGAACCAGGTGAGCAGGATCACCAGGATCCATGTGCCCAGAAAGGATGCTCAGGCGGGACAGGACTGTGGGAGTGTGCCCTGGGAGGTTTGCTCCGGTGCAGCAATGAGGTTTCCAAGAAAGCTGTGCATTGCTCTATCCCCTCCTAAAATTGCTTTTATTATGGTTCATTAAACAAACAAAAAAAAGTGTTGTTGTTTTTTCCCTTTCTGTCTGCACATGAAATTTGCCCAGTGTAATTCAATGCTCTGGGCCAAAGGAGAAGGGAAATGTCATCCTGGTAATTTCTTATGGCAAGTGTAGTTGAGGCCTGGTGTGTGTCATTGTCCAGGGTGTGACATAGCATAATGTTCTTGGAAATTGTGGGAATGTTAGGTATGAGCCTTGGCAGTTTGGATCCAGGAGCTGCATTAACATATGGGCTGTGGCATTCTCTTATCTGTTTACTCAACAAGTTTTATTTTCTCCCAGGTACTCTTCATCTTTTTAGAAGAGAATGTTCTGGAACATCTGAGAGTCTTGCAGTATATGCTATAGTAGGATGCCCAGCTCCCCTCTATGAGACCAACAGAATATTGGCTGCTGATGATTCATAGCTGTACTTGCTCTGCAACCAGCCCTGGAAGAAGGAAGTTGCCTTGTCCAATCTTGCTCCCTCTCCCAGGACACCTTGTATGCAAAGATTACTTGAGTTGAGAATAGGGAAATTTGGCTCCCTTGCTTTAACTGGGACAATCCAGAAGGGCATCCCAACCCCAGAGCTTTTTATATGGTCAGCCAAAGCCTTTGTTACAGCTGTACCACAGTTCAACTCCCCCACCTGTCGATTTCTGCTTTCCCTTCTCTTTGATGAATGTTGTTCCCAATAGTGCTCCCCACTTTGCTTTGCATCCAAATCTCTGTCACAGAGTTTGTTTCCAGGGAATCTGATCTGAGGTATATCCGTTGGAGCCATAATTAGGGATAAATGGTGGCAAAGGTCTCTGATCCTTTCTGTGATATTTTATTCGTTAATTACTTGCCATACTTCTGTGAGAATAGAAAGATAATCTAGTCTCTCTCTAACAAGGTTGATGGAAATTTCTCCTTTATTATTAATAATTTAAAAATTGTCAGCTTTGTCACTTGTTATTGGTAATGTCATATAGATATTTAGGTTGTTGACAAATTTGGGACAACCTCTATCAGGTTTCCTTCTTAGGTGAGCTGTAAGATTTCAGGATGTTTCAGGTTTTCAGGTATAGTGACTCATCTTACTCTTTACAATGATGACTCTCATTAACCTACTAAAGCAGCGGTTCTCAACCTGTGGGTCGAGACCCCTTTGGGGGTCAAACGACCCTTTCACAGGGGTCGCCTAAGACCATCCTGCATATCAGATATTTACATTACGATTCATAACAGTAGCAACATTACAGTTATGAAGTAGCAATGAAAATAATTTTATGGTTGGGTCACAACGTGAGGAACTGTATTTAAAGGGCCAGAAGGTTGAGAACCACCATACTAAGGCCTTGGGAGGGCCCCATCTATCTAGCAAGGGGCCCTGACACTTAATTTTCATCCACTTCAAGATACATTGCCTCTGTATAGGACCCCTCTTCTCACCCCTAAGTATTTATTTTGAAAATATTTCCAGCCCAAGGAAAAGTTGAAAGACTAGTACAATAAAGACTTGTGTACCACTCACCAAGATTCTCTAACATTTTGCCACATTTGATTTACCTCTCTTTCTCAATCTCTTCCTCTCTACTTTTCCCATTAAACACACATGTATATATACATTGTGCATGCGAGCACACACACACATGCATACACACACTTCAGACTATATCTTCTAGAAAAAAAGGACATGTTCCTTTATAACCATAATACTATTATCATGCCTAATAAATGTAACTTAGAAAATTATATTACCTAATTACATTCTGTATCACACCCATATTTCCCCCGTTGTCATCAAAAGATTCTTTGTAATCTTTCTCTCCCTTCCTTTCCCCTCCCTCCCTTCTTTCCTTTCCCCTTCCTTCCTCCCTTCCTCCCTTCAGATAAACTCCAGTCCTGCGGCTGTTGGTGTTGGCTATAGGAAGTCAAGAGAACCAGGGGCCCAAGTTTGAATGCACCCCAAGCGGCTTCTAAAGGCTTCATTATTTCTGTTCTGTTTACCATAGGTCTGTGTTGACACTATGTAGAATGGCCATAGGCTTTCTAGAAAATATGAGCAATTCTAGTCATTTTGTGAAATTCTGTGTTATCCAACTCTTGTCTTAGAAGAGGGTCTAGTCGTTCTATTTTTCACAACATCCATAAAGAGTTAGAACCTTATTCTTCCAGAAGGCTTTAATTATTAAAGAATACCCCATGATCTCATTTGATCTTTATAGTAATTCAGAGAAATGGGGAGGGGAGGCATTAGGCTTATTTTTCAGACGGGCAAATAGAAGCCTAAGAGATGGTAAATGACTTGCTCATGGACACATAGCTGGCACCTGGTGAAGCTGGAACTGGATTTTCTAATTTTTCCAAGCCAGCCCCAAATGCCCAGTTCTATCTAGCTGGTAGATCAAATGCAGGTGCCTAGAAAATAGTTTTGTTGCTGTGGCTTTTGTGTGGAGGGTTAGCTATAGGCATAATAAAAGTGGAATTAGGACCCCTTAGCAACTCCACCAAATGCCTGCTTCTGGCTTCCAAACTCGACAGCTCATCATGGTACCCACTGGGGAGAGTAGTGCTCCCCCCTATTGTCCAGCCTCCAATTGTAATTGCTTTTCCTCTAGTGCCCTGGGCGACAGGATGTGGCAAGTGTACAGACCTGAATATCACTCTTAACTCTACTGCTAACTGGTATGTGTTTTAGGCAACTTCTCTGAGCCTCCCAGAATGTTAGACTACCTCATTGTTTCTTTTTTTTTAAATTTATTTATTGGTTAAGGTATTATAAATGTATCCTCATCCCCCCCTTAACCCCCAACCCCCCTCCCTCCCCCGCACTCATACTCTCATCCCCCTGTTGTCCGTGTCCATTGGTTTGGCTTATATGCATGTATACAAGTCCTTTGCCTCATTGTTTCTTAAGTGCTGTGCTTGGCCACCTGGCCACGTGACAGGGATGTGTGTGTGTGTGTGTGTGTGTGTGTGTGTGTGTTTTCCTGGGTGGCTTCCAGTGTCACTGCACCAGAGTCTCCTGGGCTGGGTCACAGGCTCTTCAGAAGATTTGGTGGCCACCACTAGACTAAAGAGTCCCCAGGTGTCTTTCCAACTCAATGCCTGCTTTGAGCAGTAACCTGTTGCCTTGACCCTGGGTGGCCTGAGGTTTCTGGATGGAGGCAGAGGCACTTGGTTTAACTGCAGATTTAAGAAGCTGTTTTAGGTAAAGACTTGCGAGAACTTTAGAGTCTAGAGGAGTAGTTACTGAGCAGGTGGTACAGGCCACTGTGTGGTGTGAGAAGACATTATACGTGCTGGTCAGGAACTAATGTAAGTTCTTAAACTCTGCTCATGCCAAGCAAAAGTGTGAGAACCAACTTGCCTCTTATAAATCACCTTTATGGGGAGATGCCTCTTGCTCTCTTCTGCCTAGCCTTCTTAATTAAGGTATTTTCTAGAACTTGTACCCGAAGGAAAAGCTAAATTCTTCCTTCTATTTCTCTGGAAAGAACTGGGCTGAAACAACTTTCTGTGTTGACCAAAGAACTGAGATCAGAAGCACTGAGATGAGGAAGGCCAGCAAAAGATCCACATTTTAAAATATGTGCAATTCTTATTATAATTGTTTTGTGCATTCCTATGGTGTGTTAAAAGATTTCACACTTTATAAGGTCTGGCTTCCAAACTGAGTATGATATTGTTTTGTACTCAGGTTGCATATAAAAGTAGCTGTCACAACTTAAAGAGCTTGTTGTAGGAGTAGACTCACGGACCAATGTTAGATAGTTTATGCTATGGACTTGAATTTGGATATTTTAATACACTGGGGTTGATAAAGTCATCAAAAGTGTCATGTAAGAAACCAAATCCTAAAGGGAGGCCATTTTTTAAAAAATGATTAGTATTTATTGCTTACATGGGAATATAATTTTTACTGACTGAAGACTACAGAAAAGGTGTGTACGGTTTAATATAAAGTATAAAGAGTGTAGCCAAGTGAGTGGTATATCTTGCTGGATAAGCATATAGTCATCCAAAGTCTTCATGTATAATTTAGAAATGTTTTTATTGTTTACCTAATGCCTGTAGTTTGTTACCAGCTGCCCACGAGACAAATTTTAGATACCCTCTCTTCTGTGGGGTCCAGAAGGCAGTCATTTGGGAGTGGACTGTGGTCAAGAAGTGGGTATAATCCACTAGAACAATGAGTGGTACCATTACAACCAAGGAAATAAATTGGCCCCTGCCAGTGTTCTGATGCATTTATTCTCATTCTTCTTTATTCTTCAAAGATCACACACAGTGGATCTAAGGCCAAAGCTACAAGTTGTTTCAGTATCCTGGGACCTTATTTAACAGAGCCAAGGAGGCTTAAGTTTATTTTAAATTGCTAGGCTCATTATTCCCATCCCTTTATCTCCCCTATGTGACTACTCTAGTGTCCACCTGTGAGCAGCTTCATTGCAGCTGACAACCCAAGAGCCAGCCAACTGGACACAGCATTTCTGTTAAGCAGACTTGACATTCCAGCCCTCAGTTTCAGCTGCTGGCGCTTTTTCCCATCCAGTGGTTGTACTGAAATAACCTGTTCTGGTGAAGTGAAAATATCTAGAAAGAAGCCTGTGAATCTGAGTCAATGGAAAGGTCTGCAGTAGGAAAAGCTCTCTGAGAGGGAAACAGTAATGTGGGGTGATGCTCATCCTACCAGGGTTGCTATTACCATGTGGAACATCTTAATTTGGGTTTAATACAGTGAGAATATTTTGCATATTACTGTTCATTATTTCAGAACTAGAGGCCTGGTGCACAAAATTTGTACACTCGGGGGTGGGGGTTGGGGGGATGCCCCTCAACCCAGCCTGTGCCCTCTCACAGTCCAGGACCCCTCAGGAAATGTCTGCCTGCCGGCTTCTCGCAGTCCAGGCTTCTCGCAGTCTAGGATCTCTCCCTTCTTAACACCCGCCTGCAGCGGAGGTGGGAGAGGCTCCTGTCACCTCTGCTCTCGCCAGCCGTGAGCCAACTTCTGGCTAAGCAGCGCTCCACTATGGGAACGCACTGACCACCAGGGGGTAGTTCCTGCATTGAGTGTCTGCCCCCTGGTGGTCAGTGCACATCATAGTGACTGGTAATTCCGCTGTTGGGTGGATTTGCATATTAGGGTTTTATTATATAGGATTATAGCTACTTTAAAAAATAATAGTTCTTAAAAAGTTGCTGGGTTTTCCATTTATTTTTTTAAATTATAAAATATATACAGCATTACTGATAATTTGAGTAATAAAGATAAGGGAAAATAATCACCCATAATCCCTAACAATTATTACCTTTGTTTTTTCCCTTCCAGTCTTTTTTGTTATTTATCTAGTTGTAACCACAGTGCAATACAATTTCCATTTCCTTTCCCACTTAGCATGTGTCACTTGCATTTTTCCATGTTACTATATGGTCTTCATCCTCCTAATGGCTGCATGATGGTCCATTGCAGTGTATCATAACTTATTTAACCTTTTACCTATTGTTATTATTTCGATTGTTTTCCATTCCCCACTCTTATAAAGTGTGGCATCTTTGTGCATATTGATTTCTCAAATTTGTGTTATTTGCTGCATTAAAAAAAGTTTCATTCAAGAACTAAGATATTTACTCAACAGTGGGAATTACATTTGAAGCTAATGGGGAGATGGGGCATTATTTAACAATTACAGTAGGAAAATGGGGCATTATTTAACAATTTGTTGGGACTTCACTATTCCATAAATTGAGAGGAACATGCAGCATTAAGGTATTAGCACAATCCTAGGTGTTTAGACCTTAAAAGTACCACTGATTCATGCAGAGGTCTTAGAGTGTTGTTAGGACTCTTCTATCCTTAGCAACATGATTATGCACTTTGGTGCTAGTTTTCATTGCTTCATTACAATTTCAATGCCATATGCAGATACATAAGAGGCTCTGTGCAAGGGTGAAAAAAATCAGCATTTTCTTTGGTCATCCTCCTTCAGGAAGAATATCAGTGATATTCCATTTGTTTGAACTTCACCTAAAGGTGTGGGTTGTGTGTTATAATAGCAATGCCATTCTAGTCATGTTCAATGTCAGTAAGCCTTTAGTGAGTGTCCAAATGAGAGCTGTGATCCCCTGCTTTAATTACAGTCACATTCTCTATGTTATTTTCAGGGTTGTGAAGCTTTTATTTAATAAAACATGCTTAAGACTAACTAGAATAGTTTCTTGTCTCTCTACCTGTTTCCTCACTGATCTTCATTTCTTCGGTATGAATGTGAAAGGGTGAATTTTGGGAGGCAAGGAACCAGGGGTCACAATAGTGGGTCTTTGTGAGCGAGCAGCAGGGAAGAAAAATAAGCATTGCATTTTTTAAATGGGGGAAAAATCAGGAAAAAGGCATGCATAAAGGATTTATCCTTTCCATGAAAACATTGATTAATGAAATCTAGTATGAACGAGGTGTCATGCCCTTTAAATATTAGATTTCATTACTTAGTGGATGGCAGGCTTCTGAAAGGGAATATTCTGCCTCTGCCGGCTCCTCTCGGACACAAGTGTTTCATGCCCTTGCAGTGATCAAGGATGCAAATGCCTTGGGTAACCAAATCACTAGACAGGGTGAAACATTGTGCTGGACAGATGTGTTGTCAGGAAAGGGCTTTTGCTGAGAAAAGGGACAGCTGCCCTCAGGATGGGGTAGGGGGGGAGAAGGGGAGTCAAGCAAGAGGAAAGGAAGTATGCAAGGGAAGGTGACCCAACCACACGAAGACAGCCTCTTGAGCCCCCAGCTGGGAAACTCCACCAGCTTGCTAGCTCTTCCGGTTCTAGCAGAGCTGGCCAGACATCTGGCCTCTGTTCTAATTAAAGTGGTCAACCAATTTGGTGGCTGCTATGAAAAAAACAGTAGTGAAATCTTGATGGCTGTACATAACAAGGCCCTACATAATTCTTCAAGGCTGAGGCTTGGTCAGATTATATCCATTTCCTAAGGACTATTCAGTTCAGTTTCACGTAGATTTATTGAGTGCCAGTTATATATAAGCCCAGACTCCGGCCTCAGGAAGCCCTTTTCCACGGGGGAAGGAAGACGAGGGCACAGCTGACTATGGCATAAAGAGGAATGAAGTAAAGGCCGTGATAGATGCACACACAGAGTTCTGCAGTGTAGCGAAGGGAATAATTTATTTTTATTAAGAGAATTTTGGGAGGCTTTCTGGAGGAGGTGGCATTTTCTCTGAACTTGGAATTTGATAGTCAGGTTCCAGACAAACATTTTGGAGGATTGCCATGAGCAGAAAACACATTTTCTAAATGGAATTTCCCACCTGGAGTTCTCTCCTCTTTATGGGAGAGAGACAAGACACTCACTTTACTGCAGGCACAGATTCCCACATTTCATGGGTGACAGCTCAGGCCCTATGACCTCTAAGACTAGGACTAGACAGATGGAACAAGCCAGGAGCCTGGCTCTACACTGACTTGAATTGTTGGAGAAGGATCAGTTTGGCCTCTCAATACCTGGCTTATGTTTATGCTCCAAACAGTGCATATGGTAACCTGTTACTATCAGGAATAATTAAGCCCAATCTACCCAAGCTATTTCCTGCTAGGTAGTTAACCTGCCCTTGGCTCTGGTGTCAGGCACAAGGAGAGCTGCCCATCTCCATGTAAATAAGCCGGACTTGGAGCTTATTTGTTAACCATTTTCTTTCCATTCAGTACCCCCTCTGACATCCCTCCTCCATTCCCCTTCTCTCTCTAAGTGCCCAAGAATTGGCTGGCAAGATTATGCCAGGGTTTGGAAAACTCTGATTTGATATTTGTTACTAAAGGCAAAATGATCTGCTATGTATATTTTATAAGAAAATGTGTTTTGCTTATAGCTCTACAGACAGCCCTCCCTTCCCTCCTAATATACTTGTGTCAGAGCTCTGAAGTAAGTATGCCATAATGGTAGCCTAAAGGACATATTTTGTAAAAATGAAAAATGAACATATTATTTATATATCAATAGTGTAAAAAGCATTGATCAATGCAAGCAGCCTGATGTTTTGCATCTCTATTTCCCCTCCAACCCTCTTTCGCCTCCCCATGCTCCCCCCTCCCTTCTTGCCCCAGGTCCCGGTGACACGCCTACTGTTTAGAAATCGAGTTCTAGCCTGTCCTGGTCACTTTGTGCTGGGATTCGCTCTTTAATATGGAGCCTTCAACGGCTGAGCCTCCAAAATGACTCCCTGACAGCCAGCCATTAATTACCATCATCCGAGTCTAATTCATTCATCCCTCTCCCTCTCATGTAGAGGGACAGCTAGGGCTGAGGGCACTCAGGGAAATGTAGGCATGAGTCCATGTTCTTTATGCAGAGAGGGCTGCCGGAGACTTTGTTGGATGCAGGGGCTTTAATTGAATTGGCTTGCCAATAAAGCTGTTGTCATTCAGTAAGTGAATTTGTTGTACTACTCGAACCACAGCTGCTGCAGACAGCCTGGAATTTCCTGAAGGCAAGCCAGGCCCTGGGCTTGCCTGGGTTCAGCCTTTTCGGTTGATCCTGAAGGCTAGGCCGAGCATCTCCCCACGGCATTTAGTTTTGGCACCCATTCTGATGGCAATGAGTTGCAGAGGCCGGCTGGAATTGAGCAGGTACCTGGTGAGCCAGAGGAGTGTGACCTTGGGAGATCTTGTAGGAAACAGGGAATCCATCAAAAGTTAGGGGTGGTAATTGGCTGGCAGGAAAGCCTTGCCCATCACAATTGGGTGTTTTTTTTTGGTCCTCAGACAGTGGCTGCCCGTGGCTCCATTGTGCTAGTCATTGGAGGATATCATTTCCCATTGTAAAAAAGAAATTGAGAATATGACAGTTAATATATTTGTAGAGCCTTGTTTAAGAGGTCGAGTGGTATTGAGGAAATACCAAGGCATTCGAACTGGCATTTGTTACTGAGAGATCGTTGGGCCAGAAATGCTCTACCTCTCCCCACAGTTTATAAAACATGGCAAGATTGGCAGGTTGTGTGATTTATGATGTCTTTAAAGTAACATCAAGATTAAGGAAAGTTTTTCAAGGGACTGCAGGGCCATTTTTATTTTCTGCATCCAAGCACATGCATGTAATGGGCTCAAGTGAATGACAGCAGGACCAGCAGGCAGATTTTCATGTTTTTTGGTGTCTTTACCAAAAACCAAGCAATTTATATAGATGGGAATTTCTCATTGAGCCCTTCTCTCAAGGGATTTCTGCTCTTGTAATTTGGAATTCTCTGACTAGTGCCCAGATCTTCTCAGGGAACCTACTCAGATTGTGGAGAGTTCTAGAACAGAAGGATCTCTGGTCTGCTTTCCATTACTCAGGAGCAGTGGGTTTTCCAGCCCTGAGCACCTGTTCTCCACTGTCCTCTATCATCGGGCCATTTCAGTGGACCTTCACCAGGAAGTTAAAGGGGAAAAAATCCCTCTATGTCAAATTTAGTTTTCATTTGAATCCTGAAATTCTGAAGCCCAGGAACTCTTTAAATGAAGCCTGTTCTTGACCTGACTGATAAGTGAGATGTGAATTAATACAGTACTAACATAGCTCTGAGAGTATAAGGAAAAAAGTTGGGGAGCATGGGTGAAAGAGATTTGGGGATTTTCTGTCAACATGAGTATATGGAGTTAGGGAGGGTGAGGCGGAGTGTATATGTGCTCAAGTGTGTGTGTGTGTGTGTGTGTGTGAGAGAGAGAGAGAGAGAGAGAGAGAGAGAGAGAGAGAGAGAGAGAGAGAAAGGGAGGAAGGGAGGAAGGGAAGGATGGAGGGAGAGACTGATTTACGTTAATGTCTGACTTTGGGATGAAATAGAGAAAAATGATGCTCCTAACTCTAATAAGTAAATCTGTTAACCGTAACTCTCCCTAGATATAATCATGCCTTTGTAGACTCTTCCCACAAATTAAATCATGACAGAATATGTGACCATGAAAATATAATTATTATTTTGTTTCAAGAAGGTGGATTGAACTGAAAATCAAATTTAAGGTCCATCTTCTGAAGCTTTAGGCTTATACTAATTTTCTCTCCTCAAATTGATTAACTTTTAAAGTCATAGCCACATGTGTTATGTGAGTTGAAAGTGAGGTCTCTTTTCCTCCTTTCAAATGAGACGTTTGTCTGTCCAAGCCACAGATGTTCTGAAACAGTAAGAAGAAAACCAAAGCAAATTAAAGTTATTCCTCTGAATGGCATAAGCATGCCTCCCAAGTGAACAATTTTGGTGGGTACTTTTCTCCTTTCCTACCATCTGGCCTCTTCTTGCACTTCCTGTTTTCTATCTTCTGGGCTTTGCATCCTTCTTACTACTCCCTACTTTGTCTCCTCCTGGATCTCCTTACTTCATCTTTCTCTCATATCTCTCAATCTTTTCTTCCTGGACTCTTCCTGTTGTATATCAAATTGCATAAGAATAATATTAAAATTTAAAATGGCCTGTATACATTTGCTTTTCTTAACCTACTTCCCCAAATGATTATTCTTCCTTCATTCATCTTGGTGGCTTTGCAGAGCTCTTACCCAATAAAGACAACACCATGATCCTGGTGATTTGCTCCTACATGTTACTCCCCACTAACTGCCATCTAGAGTGGAAGACAGTGTTGAACTTTTTCAGGTAATACATTCAGGGAAACCTGGCTAAGACCAATCCATAGTTTTATTCATTTTGGGTTTCTGTTTTTCATAGTGAGTGCCTTTCTGTACTTCGCTTTGATAAGTAGAATTAACATCTCCATGTGAACTGGAAATGCTAAGTTGATGAGAGTCTCCCAGGGATTTTGCACCTTGCTCTGACACCTTCAGCGACTTCATCGGAATTTAGGTGTATTAAGGGATCAAGGAGTTCGGCTTAAGTGTAAGAAGTTCTCAAGGTGTTCTCAGAGCCTGTTCCTACGCCAAGTTCTGATGGTCCCTCGGGGAGAAACCTTTTCACGTCCAGATGAACACAGTTCAGTGTGAAACCTCTTGACAAGTCAGCGTAATACTTGAATCATTTTCTAGCAGTGGCTATGGAAAATGGTTCTGGGAATAGTATAATCAGTATCCCTTTTTGGTTTCCCCCTATTTTGTTAAGCATTGTTTTTACTTCACTTTCCAAAATTTAGAATTCAGCTTTGGTTCCCTTGTTGCTTTTCTTCTCAAACTGAATTATGTGAGATGAGGTGGTGATATGCTGGGCAGATCTTGGGGCTGTAGTATAAGCATAGTGATTTTCATGGAGCATTTATTTCACTTAAGGAATTTTGAGGAAAAGTTAATTAATGGAAAGATTATGATTACATTATAGTGTCAAATACAACATTTGTATTAATTTGAAGTGTGAAGTCACTTTTGTCTGCATAAGGGATGGGAAGTTGCATGATCTTTGAGCCAATTACCCTACTGAGGTTTTTACTAGTATCAGAGAAAGATTGAGTTTTCTGATAATATTGTATATATGTCAAATTTACTCACTCTAATAATGATGCTGGATATTGGCAGTGGTACAAGTGTAGGAAGGGCAAAGACTTTGGTCAAACTGAGCTCTTCTTGTTTCATGAAAATGTCTAGATGTGCATATGGTCAACCCATAGTCATTTAGGGACTTGTCATTTGTGTGTGGATTAGTTCAGCTTATGTTCCAAATTTCCACTTATCTGCTTTTGGGGGTTTCTTCACTCACTAGGTTAGTTGTGATGAGTTGGAAAGCTATTTAAGCAGGATCCCAAGCATCCAATCTTAAATCAGGCTCAAGGGAGACCTGCAGAGTGGGCACCCTTGACCAATGCACCCTATTGATTGCCACAGGGCTTTGGCTCCATGCCCTGATTGAATCCCTGTTCCTGCTGAGGTCTGCTGTACCGGCCTTAGGGGCTCCTTTAGCCCTCCTGGTCAAAGGCCTGGTCCAAATGCACTCTAGTGATCCCCTTGGTCCTCTAAATCCACACTCTGAGCTTGATCTTTCAAGTTTTGCCTTTTGAGATAAGAAAAAGTGCAGGTCTTCAAGAGAGCTGACAAAGAGGAAGTGTCTCTTCAAGGTTGGAGTAGAGTTGAACTAAGATGCCTACCTTTGCCAACCCACAAAGGTAGCAGGTATAGGCTCATGTTGCCCCTTAGGGGTTTGGGCATGCTCAGACAGAGAAATAGGAGTAGGTAGAACTGGAGGGAGCTCCAGGTCCTGGCACTCACCACTTCTTCACCCTTCTCCCATATCAGCAGGAAGTTTGGGGTGAGAGAGAGAAGGGGAGGACTCAAGGCAGCAAGGTGGGCTAATGTGGAGCAGGGTGTGGGCAGAGGTTTCCTGGAAGACCTATCAGGTTTCTCCTGTTGGTTGGAGTGTGGGACTAACATTTTGTTCCCACCAAAGGAAGATGCAGTGATTTTGCCTGCAAGGCCTCCTGGTTGCTTTTCAGGTTCTTAGGGTGGTCATATGGCTCCATTGCAGAGGAAGATGCATTGTTGTCTCAAGGTGGCATTGCATGTGTGTGCCCTGCCCTGGCATGGCTCCTGGGGCTGACGTTTGCCCCCACCCATGAAGGAAGGGTTTGCTGAGCAGACTAACAGTGTGAATAGGACTGCAGGACAACAGACTGTTTTCTAGCACTTTCCGAGCACCATTTACATACCATTTAAATGTGTTCATGGCCTGTGATTATTATCTAGTCAGTGAATTTATTTGAAAGAAATAAAATGAACTTTACTCTTCTCTAGTTCAGGCATCTCACTAACTCAGACTCGTTAGGTCCTCTGAGGAGGTGTGACCGGAGTGTTCTGTTGGATTTTTGGTGCGGGGAGTGCAGGCAAGCATTTTTCTTCATAAAAAAAATAAATGGCAACATTCTGGTTGGCGACTTGAAACTGCATGACTGAAAACATAAAGGTGACAACTGTGATAGGCTTTTTTTTTTTTTTTTTTTAATGAGGGCAGAGATGTCAAGAGAAACTAGCCTTCTAGGAACAAAACAATACTCTGTCAGGTGAGGGGGACGTAAGACCTTTTTTCCTCTTGGAATAATGTCCTTAAAAATAACCAAATTTTCCATTCAATAGAAAAATGTTCATACCTCCCTCCCCATCAATATGAATTGTTGTCATTGAGCATGGGGCACTAGCAAGCCATATTGATTTGGGAAATTAAAATGGGAATGTTCAAGAATGTTTTCGAAGAATTATATGGGATTTTAGCCATCTGAATGGCGTTCTTTTTAGGGTCAGTGAGAGTATTCTTGCTAAAATGTAGCCCATTGCTTTAGAAATAGTTTCCTTAATGTCTTTCCTGTCACCCCTGCTGGGTCTGCGCAGGAAATGTAAACCAACATACAATATGTGTGTTTATTTTCATGTCCCATTTTATGGGAAATTGGATGGGATATTCCACTGAGGCTTCAGCTATGAACTGTTGACAATATGGGAGAACAGGGCAGGCTGTTGTTGAAAGAGCTTGCAAGGGCAGAGGGGGCTTCTGTAACCTTTGAGAGCTATTGGGAAGAGCCAGACCTGCCTGCAGGAGCAGGAGGGAAACCAGCCGGTGAGTTGCTGAGCCATTAAACGACATTCTCAGCAGCGGGTCCCAGTTGTCAGCACAGTAGGTCTGCTGTGCCACACCTCATCTTGCTGGATGTTACGTCTGATACTGTGTGGTCTTCCTGCCTCTGCTGGCCACAGGAAACTCAGGATACCAAACACCCAATCCAAAGCCCCTAAGAGGCCATTAACCAGGCAGGGGGCTGAGTTACCTTAAGGACCCCTGCAGGACCAGGGAGGCTACAGGTTGTCAAACCAGTCACATCCTGGCCATGTGCAGGTAGTAGTTAAACAGAATCTTTTCCTGGGATCTGGAAAACAATTTTGAAAGTCTGGGTAACGTGGGGCCTGAGCGGGGTGTGTGTCTGTGTTTTCTGTGGAAGGGTTGACATCTCAGTGCGGGGCCCATCTGTGAGACAGCAGTAGGTGTCAGTGGGAATGCAAGCTCCTCCTGCAGAAGAGAGGAGTTAGCATGTTTGCATTTTAAGCTCATAAACAGCTGCAGCCTGATCATCATCGCAGGCACGTTGGGGCTAGAGGTAGGCGCTAAGGGCTGCTGTTTACCAGTCCATGGCACCAATTCCCAAGCTGGAGACTGAACTACTGTGTAAACTTCCAATTTGATTAGGATTTTGTTTTGTGTTTCTAAACAAGAAAATTGAGGAGTGTCAAATTAATTTTGTGGTCTTGATCACTTTTTAATTCCAGTTGGCCATCCCAGCCTAGATTTGTGCAAATACTCATTCCAGGAAATAGTTGAAGTGCTAAACGTGGTAAATAAATGTGTTTATTTTACAAATGGATTCAAGATGAAACACCCAGCACTTCTCCAGGGCATTTCTGTCCCTGCTTGTTCACTTGAGCAGCTTGACCAAATGAATTCCCTTCCCTTAGTATAATATTTAAATGGACTTCTGGCATCTCATGCATTGCCTGCTGCTCCAATTCCCCAAGCAAGTCACTTAAATAGACTTTGACTATCTTGCATACTATGAAAGCCAATCTATTAAAAATCCTGGTTCGTTCTCTCTCTCTCTCTCTCTCTCTCTCTCTCTCTCTCTCTCTCTCTCTCTCTCTCTCTCTCCTTTTAGATGAGCCATGTGGGATTATTGGCATTTGAGAAAACTCATTTTATCAGACCTGAAAGTTTTGGATTTAATTTTTTAACAATTTTTCCCATTTCTAGTTAGAAAACGAACAAAAAGACAAGTAAGCAAATGCTGCCATGAGAAGTTAGCAAGGTGTCAATCAAGATTTCACTACTAAATAAAACTCCACTTCAGCTTTTTGGGAGAAGATTCCTACCTCTACTTCTCTCAATTCTCAATCTTCGCTCTACTCCAGGCTTCCTGTGTCTGCTATAAAAAAAAAAAAAAAAAAAAAAAAAAAAAAGGGAAAGAACCTTGACAGGTGGACTCTGTCTTCCAGGAATTTGCAGCCTGATTCAGGAGATAAACTCTCCCCATTCAGAGGTAGTGGCTTGGGTTATTTGTGGAGCACAGGAGGAGGGGTGCAGAGTGGAGAGGGCGAATATCATTATTCACGGGTCAGAGACCAGAATGGGGGGTCAGTCAGCCTAGAAGGATAGTGAGAAGTAGGTCTGTGAAGAACAAGGGAGGTAATGCTGATAACAGCACAAAGATGGCAAATATAAGGGGCAAGAGGTAGAGTTGGAGGGCGGGGACTTGGACAGTCTGATTCAGCCCCAGAAACAGAGGGGATCAGGTAGGGGAGTAGGCAGCATGGGCTGGAAAAGGAGTGTGGGCTATTCTGGGAGAGGCCTTGAGTTCGGGCTAAGGTGGGATGTTGTGTTGTAGCCAGATGGATGGAGTTATGCCAGGAAGTAGTGGAGACTAGTGAGGCCCAACGCAGAGTGGCTCCTGTTCTCAGTGTTTGGGGCCTCGGTGGAGCACATGTTAAATCACAATGTGAGCCACAGGATGCTGACTTCCTAGAGGCCAGAAGCAAGGCTTTCCTCTGAGTGGGGAGGCATAGGATGCTATGGATTGGCATTGGCTGGGAAGATGTCTAGGAAAAGGAGAGTTTTTGGAGGTGGAGTGAATAGTACTCAGGAATCCTTAGACCTGTCTTCTACCACAGGAAGATGGTTATTAAAAGCACTAGATCCTACCTTGGCAATCAAGATGTATGAATAAAAATATACTGGCCGCCAAATTTACTTCCTGTTCCCTTTCTTCCCGTTCAAAATAGTAATTGGTGCCTTTTTTTTTTTTTTTTCAAACAGATGTTCTCAATTTTTTAGCATGTTGTGGGGTTGCTGAGTATGTGAGGGGCAGCAGCTGGCAATAACATCTTTTATTTTTTATTTTCTGGCTGTGGGTTGGAGTTAGAATCAGGATTTAGAAATGGGGAAGCCGTGGCTTGTGGTCCTGCATCCTGACATCTCACAGTGCATTTCAGGTAGCAGCTGTCCTTAGGAGTCAAACCTGCAACCTGTTGGCAAGTAGGTTGTATCTTTACATTATGTAACTTACACATGCTATAACCCCTTCCCCACCCCCCCCCCCCCAAAAAAAAAAATGTTTCCTTGTCTCTAATTTCTCTCTCCAGAGGAAACCACTGTTAGTAGTTAGGTGTTTATTTCTTATCTTTTTCCTTTGTAGATAGTAATACTGATAACAACCAGCTTTTACTGGGGGTCCTCTATGTGCCAGAGACTCTTCTAAGTGCTTTAAACATATGAACTTATTTAATCTATAGATCAGTCCTGTGAGGCCAGAATTTTGATTTTCTTCATTTGAAAGAGGACACTAAGGCACAGAGAAGTTGAGTGATTTGCCTGAGATCACACAGGTATTAGGAGATGAAGCCAGGATTGACATCCAAACCATCTGAGTCTTGGATCTGTACTCTTAATATTGACTTTATGCTGCCTCCACAAATGTGTATAATGCAGTTATATATTTAGTTCTTAAAAAATAAGATCATATTATACTTACTGTTTCACAATTTGCTTTTTTTTTTTTTTGCAAACCAGAAAAATGTGGGTATTTTTCCATGTCAGTAAGTATAAATCTACTTCATTATTTTAAAAATCTGCATAGAATTATACTGATGTACCATCACTTATTTAATGATTCTACTATTGCTGGCTGTTTATGCTCTTTCCAGATTTATTCTATTATAAACAATAGTGCAGGAAACATCCTAACAATAGCAGCAGCATTAGCTACCATGAGTCCTGAAGAGTATGCTTACTATGAGCAGGGTCCTGTTCTAAGTTCTCTCCATGTATGAACTCATTTAAACATGCATCTTTGTGTGAGCAAGTATTTCTACAGGTTAGGTGTCTAGAAGGGGGTTTGCTTGGCGAGAAGCCAAGTGCATTTAAAATTTTAATGGCGTCCTAACCGGTTTGGCTCCGTGGATAGAGCGTCGGCCTGCGGACTCAAGGGTCCCAGGTTCAATTCCGGTCAAGGGCATGTACCTTGGTTGCGGGCACATCCCCAGTAGGAGGTGTGCAGGAGGCAGATGATCGATGTTTCTAACTCTCTATCCCTCTCCCCTCCTCTCTGTAAAAAATCAATAAAATATATTTAAAAAAAATAAAATTTTAATGGCAATTGCCAACTTTTCCTTCAAAAAGTGGTGGGTTATTTATGTAAACTTTAAACTTAAGACTCTGTTAGGCATTGTTTGGAAAGAACAGACCCATAAGAGAGGGGTCCTCCCAGCGGTCTCCAAGAGTGGAGGGACAAGCTGGTACAAGTCACCCGGTGATTGAAACAATCTTTATTCAAAGTTGGTGCCATAGCTAGGAGCAGTACAGGAGTGCAGAGAAGGGCGGTCGGCGAGGGGCAGAAAATATTGGGAGACACTGCTGAGAGAGATGGGCTGAATGAGGATGGAAGGATTCGGAAGGGATGGGGAGAAGAACAAGGCTGGAGGAGGGAGCGGTGTAGTTTAAAGATGAGCCAGTGAGTCAGTGAGATTGTGGTTCTGACTGAAGAAAAGGGTGTGCTTTAGGAAATGCCCAGCCAGCCTGCCCCCAAGAGAAGTAGGATATGAGTAGAAATGAAAGCCCACCTGTCCAATGTCTGAAGTTTCAAAAGTTACATATATTGCTTTTTTTAACTTATTATTTATTACAAAAGCTAAAATATGTTCTATTTTTCTGCCTTGACGCATGCCTCTTCATAACCTTCTCAAACTGGTTTGCACAGAATTCCCAGTTCTGTGGAACATGCACCAGAAGGCAGTGAATTCTGTTTCCAGGTCAGCACAATTCAGAAAGGGAACGGGGCTTGTGATGACCCAGAATCTTTGCTCTAATCACTTCGGTTAGTTTTTCTCTTCCATCAACGCTAAAACCTGCTGGTAGTGTAACCGTTTACAAGAGCAAAGGAACCATGGCCCAAAGAAGGCCCGAGAGTGTCCTGGACACAGAGGTTGGAACCCCATCTCAGACTTGAGGTTGACATGTGGATATGGAAGTACAGGTATTCTTCTTTCTCCTCCCCCCTCACCTCACCCCCAACCCACACAGACAGAGATGCAGGTGCTTGCTTATGACTTTCTGTTCTGCAATGAAAATGGCCTCCTGTGTTTTTGTTTCACAAGCACAGTTAAGGTCCGATTTCAGGGCTACAATAAGGAAGCGATGGGTGCTGGTAAGAAACCCAAAACCTGGATGCAAATAATTGAGCCATTTTTAATTTGTTCAGTGTAATCAAGTAGGGGAATTCTATATTTAAATATAACTAACCACTTTGAACGATGTATGAAAGGAAGCTATGCAAGAAATGTTTGGTGAACTATTGCCGAAGTTGTAAAATTTGTGCCTCTCTAAACAAGAACATTCAAAAGTTAGGTTTCTCATGGTGATGCTAACATATCTGTATTGCATCGCACAGCCAATTCTGCATCGTAAATCATGGATTTACAAGCTTAATCACTACTCAGGAATGTTACACATGTGGAAGTGGCTGAATTAATGTCACCGTGAGACCCTTCACTTTCTCCAAGGAGGTTTCCTCCACCCCCAGCTGGAGCAGGCAGGGGCAGGCTGGAGAGAGCCACTGTCACTGGGCCTGCCACTTTGCCCAATGAGAAAAAACACTGTTTTGGATTCAAGGATCTTGAGGTCCACAAGCCACAAATTATGGGGAAAGAAAAATCAAGCATTAAAGTCAACCCCAGATTATTATTGACAGAACAGTGTGGAAATTTTAGGGTCTTTCTAAATGTCGGCAGGAGCCTCTGTTAGATCCGGTGACATGATGGCATTTGCTTTTAGTGCTGCTGTCCCTCCATTTCTGTTTGACTTGTGCTGATCTCTCTCAGGACAGGTGTGTAGAGCTCTCTCATCTGGCTTCCCCAGAGGGGAGGGACTCCTTCGGGGAGAGGCAATACATATAGACGGGCATGACTTTTACTCAAGTCCATGTGGGCCCCAGGATAAACCACACTGTCCTAATTTATCCGTCAAGGAAGAATTGGGTGAAAAGAAACTTTGGGGGTAGAAAATGAGGGAAAACAATGGTGGTGTGTGTGTGTGTGGTAATAACAGAAGGGAGGATGGAAGATGGGACTTATAGGTTCTGGTCTGCTACACTGTACGTGGTCCATGAGGCAGTGTGGAACCTGCCAAAATAGTGTTCAGGGCTGACCCCAGGTCCTGTAGACAACCTACCTCCATGCACTCCTCTCCCCACAGAACCTCCTGACAGGGAATTCTCTCTGACAGGGAATAAAACCATTTCAAGGACAGTGTGGTTGGTTTCACTTTCCTTCAGTGGGAGGAATTTGACCAGCAAGTTGCTATTGTGTGCCTTTTGTGTATTCTGCTGGGCCAGGGGCTGTGGAAGACATTAAAGAAGTAGAACATTGGCCTTTTCTTGAAGACACCTAGCCTTTGATCATGATTGCAGACATACACACACTCTAAGGCAGTGGTTCTCAACCTGTGGGTCGTGATCCCTTTGGGGGTCGAACGACCCTTTCACAGGGGTCGCCTAAGACCATCGGAAAACACATATATAATTACATATTGTTTTTGTGATTAATCACTATGCTTTAATTATGTTCAATTTGTAACAATGAAAATACATCCTGCATATCAGGTATTTACATTACGATTCATAACAGTAGCAAAATCACAGTTATGAAGTAGCAACGAAAATAATTTTATGGTTGGGGGTCACCACAACATGAGGAACTGTATTAAAGGGTCGAGGCATTAGGAAGGTTGAGAACCACTGTTCTCTAAGGAGTGACCCAGGACACATTATTGTGGGTTAGGGGGGTTGTAGTCAGGAATGGCTTCATGGAAGAGGCATCCCTGAGCTACTTTTCAAAGGAGAGAGAAGATTTAGACAGGTAGAGAGAAAGATAGAAATAACTCAGTAAAGGAAGGAAATGCCATAAACCCTGATGATCCCTAGCCCTGTAGGGAACAGGGCTCCTAGTGATAGCGTTTTTTGGTTTGAGTTCAGGCCTGACTTCGAATTTCAGCCTAGAGGCTGGTCAGCTGAAGACAAAGCTGTCACCTTGCTCTCTCCTTCCTGCCTGTCCTGCTCACTGACAGTTGTGATACGTTTATAACCAACATCACGCCCCCAGAGGCAGGCAAGCAGGCAGCCCTCCGCCACTGGTGCAGAGAACTGAATCAGCCAACCAGGGTTCCGCCAGAACAGGAAACTGAAAAGTGTCTGCCTGGCCACGTCCTCTGAGACACTTTCCCACTCTGTTCCCGAGAAGAGAGCCAGGGCATGGCACCTGCCTCACTGTGGACGTGCGGACAAGGCCACCAGCAGGCAGGAGAAGGCCCTGGCTGGCTTTTCTGAGACTTGATAGGTGGCTTGTCATTGAAGACTGTTCCCCATCAGGCAGCTGTGTGCTCCAGGTGAGTGACTTCCTCTCTCTGGACTCAGTTTCTGAATCTGTAGCCTGAGAGGGTGGACCAGATGGCCTTGGAGGTCCCTTCCAGGTCAGCTCTCTTCTGTCCCTAAAGCAGATGGAGGCAGGTGGGGCGGGCAGTGGAGCAGAGAGGAATTCCCCAGCAGAGGCTCTCGGGAACCACTCAGTTCCCCATTCTGGTGCCACCTGCTCAAAGGGTGCGGGTGAGAAGGGTGCTGGCCTTCAAGGCTGCATGGATGGGTAGCTGGGCCTCCCCAGACATGCCCTCAGGCTTCTTGGGGTCCATATTGAACAATTGTGGAGCCCTTACTTAGGCCTCTTTAAAATATAAATATATAATATATAATATATAATAATACATATATTATATATAATATATAATATATAATATATAATTATATATATATATATATATTATATATATATATATAAAATTGATTTCAGAGAGGAAAGGAGAGGGGGAAAGAAATAGAAACATCAATAATGAGAGAATCATTGATTGGCTGGGGATTGAGACCGCAACCCAGGCACATGCCCTGGCCGGGAACCGAACTATGACCTCCTGATTCATAGGTCAACACTCAACCACTGAGCCACACCAGCCGGGTGGGCCTCTTTTGATTAGGAAAAGTTCAGTCTTGCTTTGTACAGACAGCTGCCTGGGGTCCTAGGGAGAGAACTGTTGCCCTGAGATGCTCACACACTGTCTTGTGTCTGCAGTAAGGCTGTGTCATGGTGGTCAGGATCGCAGGGCAGCAGACACAGGCCTAGGGGAGGCTCCTCCTAGCCTCCCATGGAATCCTGGGTGCAAACCCGCCCTCACGCCCACAGCCATGATGTCTGCAGAGCTGAGGCTGGAAGACCCTGACCGAGGTGATGCTGATCCTGGAAGAAAAGTCCTTTGAGGAATGAGACCCAGAGAGGACAGATGACTTGTCCAGAGCTGCACAGCCACTGGGGACACAGCTAAAGCTACCTCCAAGTCTGCTGACTCCCAGTTCATCATGGTTTCTCTTGCACCAAATTGGAAGGTGGCAGGAGGCTTGATGTACTGCAGATTGAAACTTGCACTGATCCTCCTGGGGCTCCGATCATTCTCTAAAAATGAGCCAGAGGAAGTGAGAATGCAGAGCCTCTCTTCACACATTGGAGCTGTAGGTGGGGCACGTGCTCTCAGCTCCAGGCCAGGGAGAGAAAGCTGTGGACGGGCAGTCAACCAAGGAGCACTTATTGAAGCATTTCTGTGTGCCTAGCCCAGAGCTGGGCAGAGCAAGGCCTGAAGGAGCTTTAAGGTGCACACCTCACACTGCACTTTCACTATAGCTGGCGAGGCAAATTTAACTCCCAAATGGATTGCAAAAACAGCTCAATTCAAGCTCCTGTGTGTGTAAGAAAATAGAACAACAAATATATTTGCATAAAAAATCTAAAAGGATACAAAAAGGTAATAAAAGTGTTTACTTGAGCAGTCACATGACAGGAGTTCGGGTAAGATATTGTCTTTTGTACCTTTTAGTTACGAAAAAAACATTTTGAACAATGTGACTGTATTATCTTTGCAAAAATTTAATATAAATAACAACAACAAAACCAATCAATTACATACTGACTTGAGTAACTGGTGGCCAAAGCAATTCAGAAAAAGCAGAGTTCAGGAGGTCTCTTAGAGCCTTCTCAGGGTCCTGAAAGATTAGAACTGGAAGGGAGTTAGGTGCCATTTCATCTGATTTCCCACATAATGTTGGCATATCTTATACAACTGCCAAGACATGGCACCCAATAATTCCTAAACCCCATGACCTGAATGGGCAGCGCTGATCCTGGGATCACAATGCACAAAGAGGTCAGTCTACATCCTCAATAGCTTTATGTTTTCTGAATGTACCTTTCACTGAAATGCCAAGAATATTTTGAGTCCCAGGGAAAAAACAAGGTGCTCAGGAGCCTTGGAAGGATAATAAAATTAGAGAAAGCATTAGAGTTAAGTTAGCATTTGAAATAACTCTCAGAGGATGGGTCACATTTTGACAATCAAAGGGCAGGAATACCAGGTGAAGAGAAAATGGATAAAGACAGAGGTGTGGGCACATCCAGGGAATTCTCCAGATGGGGTGGAGGTTAGGCCAGGTGTGGTGGAATAGTGGGATGGAAATCTGGGTGGGGATCATGTTGTGAACTGTACTGAATGCCAGTCTGAGGTACTTCCTTTTTTCATTCAATAGAAAATGGGGAACCAACAAAGATTTATGGACATGTGCTTGGGTTATGCTTCTCGAGATTCTCCAGTGGGTGAGCACTCTCTATTTATCCATGAAGAGAAGAGTCCCGGAGGCAGTAGGAATTGAACTGGGCCTTTAAGGATCAGTAGACTTTAGAAAGCATTCTTGGTGGAAGGAAGAGCATATATCCAGAATTGACGGGCACTGCTGAAAGATATTGAGCACCAGGGAGCGTGTCAATGCTGTGCATTGGCAGAACACCTCTTGCTGTGCTATTTAGGACAGAATGGAGGGAGGATTGCCTAAGGCATGGTGACAAGTGAGACTTTCTGCATAGACCCAAGGCAAGACCCTGCAGGCCCGACATAAGTGGCAGTAATGGGAATGGGAATGGAAAGAGACAGACCCACTGGAAAGACCCATACCTCTCTCATCCCTAAGGTCCTCTTTGCTTGGATTTGCAAAAAATGAAATTTAAGTCATTTTCCAGTCCTGAGGGAAGAGACCATTCTTAGCTCAACACTCCCAAGTTCTCTGTTGACCAGATGTTTCCCTGGGTCATTTCTCCACTGTCTGCGCCCCTGGCAGGGGATGGCAGTCATGGTCACCCTGGGCCTGCTGTTCTTTGGCATTTGCTATAGTCTGGGTTGCATATGGATTGTGTTGATGGTGGGATAAACCTTTCCACCCTTGGGCATCTTTTGCCAAGCTAGAGAAAAGGTGCTCAGTAGAGGTGAAAAGTCACCAATACGACTAGATCAACCTTCTCACTTTACATGTAAGGAAGTAGAGGTCCAGCAAGTTAAAGAACATTCTCAAATCACAGAGAGAAGTGAGGGCACAGGAGCAGGACTAGGTCTTTTGACTCCAAGCCTGAACTTTTTTTTTTTTTTTTAGTATAACTTACAGTTTCTGTTGAATAATGCTAATAGTTACTGAGCATATACTATGTGTCATATACTGTCAAAGATTTGAAATTATTATTTAATTTCCCCAGTGACCCTATATCATGATCTCTATCTCTTCATATGAGAAACTGAAAGTCAGAGAGAAGAAGTAATTTTCCCAAAGTTGCAAAGTCAGAAGTTAAATCCAGATCTGTCTGACTCCAAGTCTAACACCCCATAAAATTATTAAAAATAATTGGTGCCCTCAATAAACGTTCTACTTTTAACATTTATTGTTTGAGAAGATATAGTGAAATCAGTAATGCCCTTATGTAAATTTGTATTTGAACAGTTGGTGTTTATATACATTTTAGAAAATATACATTTGGAAAATAACATTATGTGTATTTGCAAGTCATGACAGGAACTCATCAGTTGAGTACAGAAGGCAGTTGTTAAGGTGGGGGAAGGCGGTGGCGTGGGGAAATACAGTGGGGCCTTGACTTACGAGTTTAATTCGTTCTGAGACCAAGCTCGTTAAGGAGCTCGTTAACTCAAATTACTCAAATCAACTCAATGCAAAAAATCAACGGAGAGACAGCTGGTATTTCAAAAAACTCGTTAGTCGGGACACTCGTAAGTCAAGGCCCCACTGTATGGTAAGGTGAGCAATCTCATTGGAGAGAGTTTCTAAAGCTTCTCAGGTCTCTGATGTAACAGACTCACCAACCTGTGGGTTTAAATAAGGTCACACATTTGATTGGCTCATCACTCCCACCTGAGTAACTCATGACCTAGGGCCCCCTGCACAATTTCCTACTTACACTCGGCCTCCTGGGGCACTGAGAGGCATAGTGTGTAGCAAGTTTGCCTGCTGATGGACCCTGGGCATTTGTCATGTCTCTTGCTGCTCTCCCCAGTGTCCTGCTCAGTGCCCCTGTGCATCACTATACTGCTGGACTGTGGGCGAGGTGGGGAGGTGGGACAGGACAGGGCCTTAGTCTTCTTTGTCAGAGGCCTTTGTTAGAGAGGGTCCCTCAGAAGGTCTGCTTAAGCATTGATGTGTTACAGAATTTAATGACTTTCTGGTTTTTCAGTATAATTTACATTCAATAAAATGCACAGATCATTGGTGTTCAGTTCAATGAATGTTGACCATTGTATATGCCTGTGTAATTAAAAAAATATATAAACATCCCAGAAGTTTCTCTCGTATTCCAGGTATTCCCTGGTCCCCACAGAGGCAACCACTTTCTAATTTATCATCTTAGATCAATTTTAACTTCACTTAAATGGAATCATACAATATGTACCCTTTTGTGTTTGCTTTTCCCACTTAAAAGAACGTTTTCAACATTCATCCATGTTGTTTCATGTAGCAGTAGTTCATTCTTTATATGGTTGAGCTATATCCCATTGTATGGATGTGCCACAATTTGTTTTTCTACTCCTATAAATGAATGCTTTCGCTGTTTCCAGTTTTTTAATATTATGAATAAAGCTGCTATTAACAGTCTGTACAGATCTTCTTATGGTGCTTATGTGTTCATTTCTCTTGTATAAATACCTACTATTGAAATTGCTGTGTCATAGGGTGCGTGTATATTTAACTTTACAAGGAATAACCAAACAGTTTTCCATCGTGATTGTGCCATATGATACTCACACTAAGCAACATGGGAGTTTTACTAGTTCCTCGCTATCTCCAACATTTGACATTGCCAGGGTTTTTATTTAAATCATGCCAGTAGGTATGAAATGATGGTTCTAATTTGCACTTCAAGATGATGCTGAATACCTTTTCATGTTTAATTGGACATATTTTGTGAGGGTTTCTTTTTCCTATTTAAAAAAATGGAGCTGTCGGTTTTTACATGTTTGATTTGTAGGTATTCTTTATATGTGCAGGATACATGTCCTTTGTCAGATAATGAATTGTAAATATTTTCCCCCAGTCTGTGGATAGCCTGTACATTCTCTTAATGATGTTTTTTGATGCACAGAATCATTTTAATTTTGATAATGCTCCAGATACAGTGAATACATAACCAACTACCCCCAATTTTTTGACTTAAAATAATATTTATTTTGCTCATGAATCTATAATTTTGGCAGGACTCAGGAGGGATAGCTCGTCTCTGCTCCCTTTGGTGTCAGCTGGGGTTGCTTAAAGGCTGGGGCCTGAAATCGTCTGAAGGCTTACCACTCACATGTCTGGCCACTGATAGTGTCATCTTAGACCTTAATTGGGCTGTTAGCTGGAATATGTACCAGGGTCTCTCCATGTCGCTGGGTTCCAAGGGTGGAGGGTGAGAGCATCTCAAGAAAAAAGAGAGAGTCAGGTGAGAGCTGTTTTCCTTTTCTGACCCAGCTGCAGAAGTCATGCTGCATCACTTTGGATTTAATCTAAGGGTGGAGCAGTTACAAGCTCTCCTGGTTCCAGAGGACGGTAATTGATTCCACTTCTTGGTTGGAGAGTGGCAACATTTTGGAAGAGCATGTGGAACTGGAAATATTGCTATAGTCATTTCTGGAAAATATTTAGACTAATTCTACTATAGCAGTTTATTCTTTATTGATTAGGTTGGTTAGGTCTACCAGTAAAAGATCTTTGGCTATCACAAAATTGCAAAGATACCTTCTATTTTTCTTTCAGATACTGTATGGTTCTACCTTTCATATTTAGACCTGTGATCCATCTTTATCAAATTAATTGTTGTGTAAGGAATGAGGTAGATATTAAGGTTCACTTTGTTTTTCCGACAGATATCCAGCACCATATGTTATAAAGGTTCTACTTTTCAACAAAAATTGAAATCAATGTATGTTGATTTATGGATTCTCTACCTTGTTTTATTGATCTAACATATCTATTACATCAATATCAAACTATAGCTTTATGAGAAGGCTTAGGTTATGTATTCTAAAACCTCCAAGTCTTACTCCTTTTCAAATGTTTTGGATCATATAACTTTTAGACTCGGCTTGTGAATTTCCCAATAAGGCCTGCTAGAATTTTAACTGGAATGGCATTGAATCGTAGATCCATTTAAACAGAATGAACATCTAACAGTATTTGTCTTCTAATTCATGAGTATGGTATATGTTCCATTTATTTATGGCTTTAATTTCTCTCTAAAAAAGTTTTTGTATCTTGGCACATTTTCCAATAGATTTATTTTTAGATAGTTAATTTTATGATATAAATAAGATTTAAAAATTATTTTCTAATTATTCATTGGTATTACATAGAAATTAAATTGCCTTTAGTATATTGGCCTTGTACTCTGTGACCTTGCTAAATTCATTTATTAGTTCTACTGCTTTGTAAATTCCATAGGATTTTCTACTTATGCAATCAAATTGTCTATAAATAAAAATGGTTTTTCTCCCTCCTCCTCCTCCTCCTCTTCCTCCTTCTCCTCCCCTTCTTTTTATCATCATCTCCTCCTCCTCCTCCTCTTCCTCCTTCTCCTCTTTCTTCTCCTTCTCCTTTACTTCTTTTCTAATCTTTATGTGTTGTATTTATTTTTTGTGCCTTAATGTGTTAACTAGGACTTCTAGTACAATACTGAATGGACATGGTGAGAGTGGATATAAGTATAATATCAGCAGAAGATTTCTTATAAATTACCTTTATCAGATTAAGGAAGTTTCCCTCTCTTCCTATATTCCTAGTTTTTGGAGAGGTTTCTTGTTTTTAGGTTTTGTTTTTTTTTAATATATTTTATTGATTTTTCACAGAGAGGAAGGGAGAGAGATAGAAAGTTAGAAACATCGATGAGAGAGAAACATCGATCAGCTGCCTCCTGCACATCTCCCACTGGGGATGTGCCCGCAACCCAGGTACATGCCCCTGACTGGAATCGAACCTGGGACCCTTCAGTCCGCAGGCCGACGCTCTATCCACTGAGCCAAACCAGTTTCGGCTTGTTTTTAGGTTTTGTTTATTGTTTTTTTGTAATGAATGGGTGTTAAAAATTGTGAATTGCTTTTATGAATCTAATGAGATGATTAAGTAATTTTTTTCTCCTTTTATTACATAGAAAAATATTCACATGTTAAACCAATCTTGCATTGCTGGGTCAACTTCATTGAAATGGTCTATTTATAATATATACATTTATTTTGCTAATATTTGGTTAAAGATTTTTATTTATGATCATGAAGATTATTTGTTTGTATTTTTTTCCTTGTAATGTCTTTGTTGGGTTTTGGCATCAGAGTTATATAAGCCTCATGCAACAAGTGGGAAAATGTTCCCTCTAATTTCTGAAAGTGCTAACGTAAGATTGGCAGGCAGGTACAGATTCACAGTCTGGCTGGGGCTCCTCAGGTCCTAATCTGTCATGGTAACCCACTCACTGCTCTCAGTTTGTCAAAAGCTTGGCAGCTTTCTCCTTCCCCATGCATGGCAGCTTCCTCTTTCTCTGCCTCTTTGCCAGTGATGAAAGCATCATTGGTCTCTTCTTGCCAGGAAGGAATCCTCACCTTTTGAAATTTAGTTCATTTTTGTTTCTTTGTATCTTCAGCTTTCTGATGGTTTTAAAACAATTATGATTTTGTAGCTTATTTGACTTCTTATCCTTGTTAAGGTGGAAGCAACAGTCTCTTGTAATTTTCTGCATTCTAACTGGAAGTGGAGCTCAACCCTTTGTATTTTTATTAACTTTCTATGTCCAGGATCTAGACCCCTACGTGACTGGGATAGAGATAGGTTTGAGTGATTCCAACTCAAAATCCCTACACTCATCATATGCTGCAGGCTTTTACTGGGCAAACCTTATAATTTCTGAAAATACTTTTGCGGGAAGTTGGGAGCAGCTCCTTCATGAGTCCTCTTTTTAGCAGACCTCTCTTCAATTAACTGGATTTGTAGGAAGGAAAGGAGAGAAAGCAGCAGCCCCCATGCTCACTCTGGCCCCCCAACCATCCCAGTCCACACAAGCTTCTCTCCATGCCAGAGGCCACCCCGCACTCTGCCTCTTCTCCCGGGTACAGCAGCTAATGCAGGAAAAGCCAAAGTGTAATTAGTTAATAGCAGAGCACCTCTGTTAATGGAAAGGGCACTTCAGACTTACTTATGCAAATCGACACCGTGGGGTTTGTCAGAGACCATCATAAGATGCAACAGAGAGTACTCATAGGTCACTTGTCAAGTGGGGACAAAACTTGTCTCGTTTAAGCTTTGAAACCCAGAGTGGCTCTGGAACACTAGGTAGCTTGAAAGTTAGAGTACCAGGAAGAGCTGAGGACCCCCTTCTGAACATCTTCCCCTAATAATAGTCATGCGTCAAGACTATGCTACTTATTGAACTGCCATCATCTCAGATTTTCCTCGCTACAACCTGAGAAGTAGATATTATTACTGTCCTTATTTTATAGTTGAGAAATGTAAGACTTAGGGAGGTAAGTAACTTGACTAAAGTCAAGCAAGTAGTCAGTGGTGGGCCTGGGATTTGAGCTGAATCTAGGTCTAGGTGGTTCAGTACATTAAGGTGCCTTCCCACTCAATGGTTGGGACACTCTAAAACCAGAGTTACTAATAGAAGATGACATTTGGGTCTTCTTAAGGCTGGTAATTGATCACCTCTTTTTTCCTCTCCTTGAGCTCACAGCCACAGTACATTTCTAATACTCCTTTGCAGTTGGGTTAGTTATATGACTGAATGCTAGTCAACATAGTGAGACCAGAAGTAACTCTCTGCCTGTCCCCCATACATATGCTGACTGAAGTGGAAGTGATTCCCAAGGCAATTTGTGAACCATATGTCAAAGATTGTGGGTCCACAAGTAAGAAAGTGTCTGGATCCCTGATTCACCATTTGGAGAACATGCCTACCAAAAACACCTGTACCAGACTTCTTTATTATGTGAATCCACTTAAGTATAAAGGTTTATCATTGGTGAACCATCTAGACTAGAATTTGGGTTTATATTACCTTAAGCAATATAACTATTATCACCTGAAAGGTGACTGAGGAACTAAGGGAATTAGCTTTAATATTCTCTTTGGTTAACCTACCTAAAATGGTAAGGGTGAGTAAGCTTGGTCTTTGTTGTATAGATTCAGGTTTGGGTGCAAGCTTCACCATAGATTAGCTGGGAGACTTCAAACAATTTATTTAATGTTTCTGAACATCACTATTTTTTTTTCTGAAAATGAGGATGATATTTATATCATTTTGTATAAATTTAATTCATTCAACCAATTTTATTGAGCACTGACTACATGCCAGTGATTGCTCCAGGTGCTGGGAACAGAGAAAAAATCCCTGCCCTCATAAAACTTATATTTTGTTGGGGGTTGGGGGGGGGGGCGAGAGGATGAGACAGTAAATTAATAAGTAAGTATCTGTATATATAAAAGCCTAAGTGACTGTTTGAATGGTCGACCAGTAGATATGATGCACACTGAAAGAGGGAGTGGGGGAGGGTGGGAAGAGATTAACCAAATATCTTATATGCATACTAGAGACCCGGTGCATGGATTCATGCACTGGTAGGGTCCCTCGGCCTGGCCTGTGGGGATCAGGCTGAAACCAGCTCTCTGACATCCCCTGAAGGGTCTTGGATTGCGAGAGGGCGCAGGCTAGGCTGAGTGTTTGTGGTGTGTTGCAGGAGCAGCCAGGTGGTTGGTGTGACTTAAGTAAGGAGGAGGAGGGATAAGTATAACAACGTTGAAAAATACACAGTGCCCTTCAATAAACGTTAGAGTCCTTTCTTCCTATATGATGGCTTTGTAGTCACCCTAGGAAGTCCTCATTGCCAAAAACAAACAAACAACTAAAAAAAAAATGGAGGTGAATCAAACAGGAATTTCCTTTATTGATTTGGAATTTTACCAGGAGTTATTATTCTATTAGTCCACAGCTTTGATTCTTGTTTCATTCAAGTACTTCTGGCAAAGGATCATCTTCTAAGCTATTTTTGGTTATTATGCCTTAAAGGAGTTGATTGCAAGTTGACTAAGGTTAATAGGAGAAAAAGGTTGAGACAGGAGGTAACTGGGTTTCTGGAAAGGGGTGAGCTAGGGCCAGGGAAGGGAGGGCAAAGGGAGATCATGGAAGCTTAACCCTGGCTGAGGTCACATTTTGAAGCTCTTGTGTGTTGTAGCAATAGGTGGTCTCAAAGGAACTTAGATGTGTGGACATCACTGATTCAAAGAAAGCATTTCTCATAACTTATGAGGTTGCCTTGCATTGAAAGAATGAGTTTCTTATATCCCAGGAAGAGATGACCCCCTGACCCTTACACTGTCACTAAAGACCAGCAGAGGAGAAAGCCCCTACAGAACATAGACAAGTGTCAAAGGTCTGTGTGCCCCTAGGCTCCTGTCCCTTCTACTTGTAAATGCCCATTGTCAGCATTCTTGGCTGCAGACAATAGAAGCTACTCTGACTGTTTCAAGATGAAAATGGAATTGTTAAATGATATCTGGTTCCCTCACTGGGAGTTGGGGGAGAAGCAGGTTCAGGTTGAGCTTCCAGGAAAAATGCTTCTACCACACTGTAGAAGTGGCCTGAAGATGAAACCACCTTGCTGCTGCCGAAACTCAGTGCCAGGAACACATCATCTCTCCTACATGCACTGATGCCTCCAGCATCAGGGTCACTTCTGTGTCTGGAGCTGGACCTGGTCCCCCAAGGCCTGATGTCTTTGCTGCTACTAGAGTCAGCCAAAGGGATTCCTTTGGCAGAGCCTGGTTCCTCACATTGCTCACTTCCTCATTTCCAAGTCAAAATCCTATGTGGGTATGTATAACGACAGAGCTAGCTCACAGCCCTGCATCTTAGTTGTAAAAGAAGCTAGGAGTCTGCATTGTGTTTACCATGAGGAGGCAGGACTGATAGCTTGGGAGTGTCCCCAAATGTGAAAGGACTGGTAAAGATATTACCAATGTTGCCTACTGGCAATGTTTACAGAAGGCCCTTATTGAAATTTAAAATCTTAGAACAAAAGACCTGGATTACCTTCTAGGCCCCTGACCCCTGGAAGGAACAATGCTCCAGGGATCACAACATCCAATGAGGCATGACAGAGGGGCATGCTGGGAGCAGGGTCCTCACAGGCATGCCAGCAGCCACGGGGAATGGAAGGAGCCCAGGCGAGCTTATATGGGCTTGGTCTTTCTGATAGGACCCCACCCTGCAAAGAGAATAAGACCTTCATGGGAAATGCAGGGCAAGCCAAAAAATCGTCTGAGTTTGGTTTGTGGGGGGACTTAATTACTGAGTTATCCTGACGCCTGCATAAACTCATAGCTCAGAAAAGTGAAGATTTTTTTTTTCTGAGAAAGTTCTGGTAAACAGAAGCCCATAAGTGCTTAGATTAGAGGAACCCAGGGATGTTTTCTATTTGTCCTGAGCAGGACACCAAACAGATGTGTTTATCCCCTACTCACATAGGGAGTCTCTTTTGGTCCCAGGTTAATAAACTTCGGGTTTGAAGGAGATGACATCCATTTCCATTTTTCTAATCTGACCAGATAGCATTTTGAATAAATTGGAACCCCCATCTTACACTGCAGTGCACAAGTCAGAACTCCGAGATGACTCAGTATGAACTCCCCACACAACTCAGACACAGATGACTTTGATGTTCCCCAAAGCACTTTCCCATGGAGGGTGAGAGTCTCTTGGCAGGGTGGGGCATGGTCAGAAAGAAGAACTTCATCTCCTGCTTCAGAATAAGCTTCCGGCCTCTGCTGGACCCTGTTTCTCTCACCTCCTTTTCACTCCACCATACCTTGTCTTCTGCTGGTCCCCCTGCCCGGCTTCATCCTTCAAGGCAGGCCTCCTCCATGAGCCTTCTCCACCACGAAGCCTTCTGGTCATGGCGTGCATCTTCCCAGCAGCTCCAGTCTGACTATTTTATGAGATGGGATGCAGAATGGAGGTGCTTTGGAAATTTTAGAGGCCAGTTTGAGTCTGACCTTTGGGTTGCTGGCCCCTGCAGAGCCTGATTCTTGAGTATACCACATTGAGTAATTTGGTCCCTGAGCCTGCCTTGGCTTTAATTTCTCTGCAAAGTTTCTGTTCTCCAGCCACATATGACCCCGTTTTCTACTTCAGCAACCTCAGTGGTAGCTCTCACCATGTTAAACAACGGTCTGATTTGGCATGGAAAGATGCAGTCAATTGTTTCCTTTAAATCGGAATGTTTTAGGCCCTGGGAACATTTTAAGTAACTTTAATGAGAAGAACCTCTGGTGAAGCCAAGTTAAGGTCTTAAAGGCTCTAACTGCTCCCTAGAGGAAGCTGTCAGGGTTAAGTAACCTCATTCGGGTTGTGTGCATGGAGCAGAGGAGCAAAACAAGGCAGAAGTGAGGAGCAGAGGCTGCAGGGGAGCCGCCCCTGCGTGAGATGGATGCAACTTCTTGGACTCAAAACATTTCTAGGACTGTGCCTCGCACTGTCTCCCGCAGATACCTGCTGGCCGCCCGCTATGCCGTCAAATGGTCAAACAAATGACTTACTTTTTCCTGGGTTTTGTTGCCTTCTAATTTGGAACCCAAATGAACAGTTCTGTCTTCTCCTCTTTCATTTAAATACAAAACCAAACCAAACAAAAACCAAACCCCAAGCTCTCTTTTCCCTTTTAACCCCCGCTTGAACCTTTTAGTTGTTTAGAAATAAACAAATGAATGCTATTTCATTTGTTTATTTATTACACCAATATTTATAAAGTGCCTCTTGGGTTTCAGGCACTGCCCCAGACACTGGGGATGCACCCAATTATTCGTTGTAGATTTAGTGGCAATAACATGACTTTATGCACAAAAGAGAACACGGGGACACTACAGCTGCTGGCAGGAGACATCTCCTAAGGTGGAATCCCACAAAAATGCTAGGGTTTGGACAAGCCAATATCTTCTCAAGTTAGGGCTGTGAGTTTGTAGTGAGGGAGTTCTGTCACATAACAATAATATTTCCTTGTACCCTGTAAGGCATGTGGAAAGTGAGGTGCTTTGGAAATGGGGCTCAAATCGACTCCTTATTTAATTGAAACAGAAAGCCCTTTGTGTGGGCCTTCCCTCCTCCAGCTGCAATAACGTGGTCTGTTCGCTCTGACAACCGCCCTGCAGCCACTTTCAGTAGAAATGCTGCCTGGCTCCAAATCGCCATGCTGTCTGTGACCATTACACAGATCTAAGTGGGTTTGGGAGCAGTACCCTTGGAATTAAGTAAGAAAAATGGTGGCGAGAGCAGGGCATGCTGTGGCCCAGACAGTTCAGTCTTCTCTTGATGTGAGTGAGACCTAAATTGGGAAGTATTTGGCTGATGGCGAGGGCAGATAAACGTTACGGATTTGATGTAATCCCAGACCTCAGGCTTGAAACTGAGCTTGACCCTTCCCGTTGAGCACTTTTATGCAATCCTACTGGACATGTAGTAACAGGAAAGGAAGCAGAGGAAGGATATCGGTGCAGCCATATGTCAACTCTGGGAGAGGAGATGACAGGGAGAGCAGGCCTGAGATGTGCATTGAGTCAGGAGTGGAAAGAACAAAAAAAAATTTTATGAAGTTAGAGCAAGTGTGTCCTTGAGGAGACAAAGGAGCTTAGGGGGAGGGATGACTTTCCATTATAGGATATGGGACATGTGTGTATTATGAAAAGGTCTAGGGATGTCACCTGGCTATTTAGAATCCATAAGGCCCCAAATTCAATTTATAATAATTACAAATTGTGCTCATTTGTCCTCAGAAGCCTACATATTAAGGAAGACGGAATACCTATCACTAGGCTTACATTTCAGATGGGGAAACTGAGGCATGGGGTGTTTACATGGCTTACCCAGGGTTGTACAGCTGGTGGCTGAATTTTGCATAAAGTGCAATATTTGTATTCTGTCCTCCCATAATGATCATGCCCTAGATTTATCAAGGACATTTGCATTTATTATCTCACTAGAGGCCCAGTGCACAGGATTCGTGCTCTGGTGGGGGATGTGGCCTGCGGGGATGGGCCTGCTGTGGGAGTGGGCTCATCCTGGTCAGCAGAGCAGCTATGAACCCATATTCTGTGGGAGTACACTGACCATCAGGGGGCAGCTCCTGCATTGAGCGTCTGCCCCCGGTGGTCAGTGCACGTCATAGCGACTGGTCGACCAGCCTTTCTGGTTGTTCTGCCTTTGGTTGATTTGCATATTAGGCTTTTATTATATAGGATTGGACCAGCCCAGCAACCCTGTGGGAGGTGGAATGGGTGATAAAACTGAGGACCAGTGAAAGGTTGAGAAGGCACTGGAGCTCCCATTTCTTGAGTACTTGCTAGGTGCTTTATGTATGCTCAGAAAAATCCAGTCTTTTGAAGGTAGGTATCATTTATCTCTATTTTAAAGATGGGGAAACTGAATCATGGTAGAGTAAGAATTGTGCCCAAGGCCACCCAGCCAGTTAATGGTAGACTTGAGATCCAGACAAGGTATCTGACCCCATCATGGCAGATGATTCCCACCCCCAGCACCTTCCTGCAGATGCCCTGCAGCCCATGGGGCAGTCGGTGTGAAAACTCCACTTTCCCACTCCTGACGTTTCTATCAAGTCAACAAAGCAGGAGGGTGGAACCAGAGAGACCTGTGTTTGGATCTGGCTCCCCAGCTTAGGGGAGGATCCAGAGTAGTAACTTAATGTCTCCCAAGGCCAGGGCCACACCTGCAATGTAATCAGATGGAAGCAGCACTCAGGTGTGGGGAGCACTCAGCACATGGTGGCAGGGGTCCAGGTGGGACAGCCCAGACACCTGTGTCCCAACTTGATCCATCCATGTTCCTCCATATTGGCCCCTCCTCGTTTCCACAGGCAGTTACACATTTTTGAAATCTTCCTGTGCCCTCCCTCTCTTCTGTCTCTTCTCTTTTTTCCTCTCCTGAGTTCTTGCCATGGGTGTGGAGTAACCTCTTTTTCTTCCCACTCATTTATGTGATAGCCAGCCAGTGTGTAGGGGGCAGGATAGAGCAATCAGTTCACTTCTCCTTGACCCCTCCTCAGCTTTTGTATCAGTCAGAGTTGTTGAGTGAAACAGAAAGTGAAACTGACTGTAGATGTCACCACATCTACAAAATACCCCCACAACAACACCTAGATAAGTGTTTGTTTGTATACTTGGCTCCTATAGACTCACCAGGTCTACAGGAACTAACCAAGGTTGCTCTTAGACAATGGTTCTCAATTAGCATCTTCTTCCTTCCTCTGATGTGCCTGCTCTTTAAATATTGGGGGGGTCTTCAAGGTGCCATCGTTGGTACCTTGCTGATTCTAAGTGTGTCTCTGAGACAGTCTTATGTCAATGTAACAGCTGAGCCTCTTCCTACACACTAGCTATTGCCTTGTTTGTATTTTCATAAGACTCTTTCTTTTTTTAAAAAAAATTAAATCTTTACTGTTCAGATTATTACAGTTGTTCCTCTTTTTTCTCCCCATAGCTCCCCTCCACCCGGTTCCCACCCCACCCTCTGCCCTTACCGCACCCCCCCATCCATAGGTGTACGATTTTTGTCCAGACTCTTCCTGCACCCCCCACACCCCTCCCCCCCCCGAGAATAGTCAATCTACTCCCTTTCTATGCCCCTGATTCTATTATATTCACCAGTTTACTCTGTTCATCAGATTTTTTATTCATTTGATTTTTAGATTCACTTGTTGATAGATGTGTATTTGTTGTTCATAATTTGTATCTTTACCTTTTTCTTCTTCTTCCTCTTCTTAAAGGATACCTTTCAGCATTTCATATAATACTGGTTTGGTGGTGATGAACTCCTTTAGCTTTTTCTTTTTTTTTTTTAATATATTTTATTGATTTTTTACAGAGAGGAAGGGAGAGAGATAGAGAGTTAGAAACATCGATGAGAGCGAAACATCGATCAGCTGCCTCCTGCACATCCCCCACTGGGGATACACCCGCAACCCAGGTACATGCCCTTGACCGGAATCGAACCCGGGACCCTTCAGTCCGCAGGCCGATGCTCTATCCACTGAGCCAAACTGGTTTCGGCTCCTTTAGCTTTTTCTTATCTGTGAAGCTCTTTATCTGACCTTCAATTCTGAATGATAGCTTTGCTGGGTAAAGTAATTTTGGTTGTAGGTTTTTCCCATTCATCACTTTGAATATTTCCTGCCACTCCCTTCTGGCCTGCATAGTTTCTGTTGAGAAATCAGCTGACAGTTGTATGGGTACTCGTTGTAGGTAACTGACTGTCTTTCTCTTGCTGCTTTTAAGATTCTCTCTTTGTCTTTTGCTCTTGGCATTTTAATTATGATGTGTCTTGGTGTGGTCCTCTTTGGATTCCTTTTGTTTGGGGTTCTCTGTGCTTCCTGGACTTGTAAATCTATTTCTTTCACCAGGTAGGGGAATTTTTCTGTCATTATTTCTTCAAATAGATTTTCAATATCTTGCCCTCTCTCTTCTTCTGGCACCCCCATAATTTGGATGTTGGTACGCTTGAAGTTGTCCCAGAGGCTCCTTACACTATCTTCATATTTTTGGGTTCTTTTTCCTTTTTGTTTTTCCGGTTGGGTGTTTTTTGCTTCTTCGTTTTTCAAATCTTTTGAGTTGATTCTTGTGATCCTCTAGTCTTCTGTTGGAACTCTGTATAATATTCTTTATTTCAGTCAGTGTATGCTTAATTTCTAGTTGGTCCTTTTTCATAACCTCGAGGGTCTCACTAGATTTCTTGAGGGTCTCACTAAATTTATCAGTGGTTTCTAGAAAATTCTTGAAAAACCTTATAACCTTGGTTTTGAACTCTATATCCAGTAGTTTGCTTTCCTCCATTTCTGTTATCTGTGACCTGTTTCTTTGTCTCCGCATTTTTTATGCTTCCCTGTGTTGATAGAGTGACTTTGTGCTAGGTGTCCTATAGGGCCCAGTGGCTCAGCCTCCCCAATTACCTGAGGTGGACACTCTTGGTGCACCTCTTTGTGGGCTTTGTGCACAGTCTTGTTGTAGTTAAGCCTTGATTGTTGTAGGTATCACTGGGAGGAATTGGCCTCCAGGCCAATTGGCTGTGAGAATCAGCTGTGTCTGCAGTGGGAGAACTTCTGTGCTGGAGACACCCTTCTGGGGCAAGACTTGCTTCAGTAGGGCTTTGGTGCTCACTGAGTCTGCTCCCTGAGTGTGTCCCTTATGGATCTGAGGAGTTGTAATTTGGATGGTCCCACTCTGAGCACTGGGTACACTGGCTCTTGGATCTAAGGAGGTGCTAATTTAGCCTCTGCCTGAGGCTACCTAGCAGGAGCTATGGAGAGATCAGCATATTCCTCTTCTTTGTTTGGGGTTTGGAGGTGCCCAGATGAGGCCCAGCTGTGAAGCAGTGCAAGCTGCTGTGGGGCCTTGGGCCTTCTTTTGGAAGTTCTGGGTCTCTCTGACCCAGCTGCAGTTTGTTAGGTAATTTTCAGATTGCAAAGGGCCAGGCCTTTCATATGCAAAAGCCTCTGCCCACAGCTTGGGTAGGGAGGGGTCTCAGGGGATCAATAGGGCGGAGCAAGCAGCTTTGGCTGCTCCTCAGTCCTACCCTAAGAGGCCCCGCGTCTCAGTGTCCCGATAATCGCTGCAAGCTCCTCTGAGAGAAAGCCACCCTTGAGTTCCGACTGATGCCAGACAGTCCAGTTTCTCCCCGTATGAGTCTGGGTCCCCAGAGACTCGCCCAGAACTGGAGTCCAGAGCAGTCGGGAGCTTGAGACTCCCTCCCGATTGAAAAAGACAACCACGTCCTCAGTTACCAGCCCTTTCCACGTGTGCTTCCGTACCTCTGCACTTTACTTCTTCACCTCCTGAGTCCTAGTGTGCTTTTCTCTTTCCTTCTAGTTGCCAGCCTTCCTGTGGTTCTGGATGATGTTCGTTTTGTCTTTCAGTTGTATTTTGAAGTGGTTGTGTGAGGCAGAAATTTCCGGTGTTTATCTATGCCGCCATCTTGGTTTTTCCAGAAGACTCTTTCTGATTGGCCTCTGAACACTTTCACCAGGTAGCCCCCTCAGCTTCCACCTAATTCCTTCTCCAACCTGTCTACCCTGCTGAATTCTGCTTTCCCCATTCACCTGGTTGTCCCAGCCAGAAATCTGGTTGTCATTCTTGATGTTTCTCTCTCCCTCTCTCCATACATTCAATACGTGACTAAGTCCTGCTGATTTTTACCTACTAAATGTCTCATTCACCTAATAAAAAAATATTTATTGATTATCTACACACAGCACTGAATTAGGTCCCAGAGTAGAGTTTCTCAACTTTGGCACTCTTGACATTTTGGGTCAAATAATTCTTTATTATAAGGATTGTCCTATGCATTGACAATATTCAGCAACATCCCTGTTCTTCAGGGCCACCATAACAAAATACCAGACCAGGGGACTTACACAACAGAAATTTATTTTCTTATACTTCAGGCAGGTGGAAGTCTAACATCAAGGTGACATCAGGGTTGGTTTCTCCTGAGGCCTCTTGGATAGCACATGCCCACTTTCATCCTGTGTTCTCACATGGCCTTTTCTTTGTGGATATACATCACCAGTATATCTTTTCTTATAAGGACACTAGTGTCCTGGTGCACAAATTCATGCACATTGAAAGGAAATTAATTAGAATAAATATTTTAATATCACTAGTTGCCCTTTCTCTATAATAGAAATGTCTACCAGATTCATGATTGACAATGACAGATGGAAACACACACATGCAATTGGCACTAGCAAGAACTTTATATGTATCATGCATGCGTGAGTCAACTTAGCCTTTTACATATATAGAATAAACTTGCTTAATTAGACCTGCTTTCTGATTTAGCTAAACTTTTTCCAGCCCAGTGAAGCACCCTAACTTCCCTTTCAGGTAATTGTCAGCAACAAGCAATAAATATCAACACGAAGCAGATTATTATTGTAGATCATGCAGGGAGAACAAAGGGTAAAATATTTAATTGTAGCAGTGTTTGACTATATTCTGCGCAGTGAGAAAACCTGAAGTCATTTTCAATTTCCACCATTTCTTCTTTTCAGTCAGGTCAAGTTTCTAAACTTTCTAAATCTTTGTTCTCCAGCTAATGAAAAGAAAATCAGATTCTACCGAGTCTCCTGTCTACCTATTCCAGGACTTCTGTGAGGATCAAATGAGATGATGCACGTGAAAACGCTTCACTGACATGTGGTTAAACTGTAAAATGTTTGTACCTGGCTATAAAGCAAGTCAGGTTCCTGGGCTGAAGAAACTCCAAGGAGGCTAGTTGCTAGGGAGAGGAAGCCGGGTGTTGTTACATGACGTCATTACCCAGAGCCCACAGTGACCGTTTCTGGGTTGGGCTGGGTTGGGCTGTGGGCAACATTTTGTGCCATGTGATCTTGGCAGCACTGACTGCGATTTTGTGGAGTGTCACTCCGGGGTAGTGGTGGGGTGTGTGTCCCACTTGGGGAAAGCCGAGTGTTGGTCTGTCGGTGCCAGGCCTGTGGTGTCATTTATTTTTAAATGGCAAGTGCGCATCATGGCAGCTCCTGAGTGTCTGCCCCCTGGTGGTCAGTCCATGTCATAGCTACTGGTTGGATAGACACTTAGCCTTTTATATATATATAGACTAGAGGCCCGGTGCACAAAAATTTGTGCACGCGGGGCGGGGGTGGGGGGGTCCCCTCAGCCCAGCCTGTGCCCTCTCGCAGTCTGGGACCCCTCGGGAGATAATGACCTGCTGGCTTAGGCCTGCTCCCGGGTGGCAGAGGGCAGGGCCAATCCCTAGGTGTAGCCCCTGGTCAGGCTCAGAGCAGGGCTGATTGGGGAGTTGGGGCACTGGCCCCTGTCATGCACAGAGCAGGGCGGATTGGGAGGTTGCGATGCCACCCTCAGTCACTCTCAGGGTAGGGCCGATTGGGGGGTTGGGGCACCGCCCCCTTTCACACTCAAGGCAGGGTCGATGGGGAGGTTGCGGCACAACCCCCGTCACGCACAGAGCAGGGCCCATCAGGGGGTTGGGGAGCTCCCCCATGTCACGCACAAAGCAGGGCCCATCAGGGGGTTGAGGAGCTCCCCCCTGTCTCTCACAGAGTAGGGCCGATAGGGGAGTTGGGGCACCGCCCCCTGTCACACACAGAGCAGGGCAGATCAGGGGGTTGGGGCGCCGCACCCTGTCACACTCAGGGTAGGGCTGATGGGGAGGTTATGGCTCTACCCCATCACACACAGAGCAGGGCCCGTGGGGGGCAGTTGGGGCGCCACACCCTGTCACACACAGAGCAGGGCCGATCAGAGGGTTGGGGCGCCACCACTGTCACACTCAGGGCAGGGCCGATGGGGAGGTTATGGCTCTACCCTGTCACACACAGAGCAGGGCCTGTGGGGGGCAGTTGGGGCGCCACACCCTGTCACACACAGAGCAGGGCCGATCAGGGGGTTGGGACGCCGCACCCTGTCACACACAGAACCGCAGAGCGATCAGGGGGTTGGAGAGCTCCCCCCTATCAGGCACAGAGCAGGGCTGATCAGGGGGTTGGGGCGCCTTCTCCTGTCACAAACAGAGCAGGGCGGATAGGGAGGTTGTGGCTCTGCCCCCTGTCACACACAGAGCCGCAGGGCGATCAGAGGGTTTGGGCGCTGCCCCCTGTCACGCTGATCCCAGTGCCGGGAGGCCTCGCGGCTCCGCTGATTCTGGTGCTGGGAGGCATATTACCCTTTTACTATATAGAATAGAGGCCTGGTGCACGGGTGGGGGCCGGCTGGTTTGCCCTGAAGGGTGTCCTGGATCAGGGTAGGGGTCCCCACTAGGGTGCCTGGCCAGCCTGCATGAGGGGATGATGGCTGTTTGCAGCTGGTCACACCCCCTTCAGGGTGGGGGTCCCCACTGGGGTGCCTGGCCAGTCTGGGTGAGGGGCTGAGGGCCGTTTTCAGGCTGGCGGGTGACTGAAGCTCCCAACCGCTCCTTTTTTTCTTTTTTTTTATTTTTTATTCTGGGCCAGCTTTAGCTCTGAGGCTTGGCTCCAGCTTGAGGCCTCGGCTGCTGAAAGCAGGTATCTGGTTTGTTTGGGTTCTATAATCGAAACACTGTTTCAACTCCAGCTCTGAGATCCTGGCTGGCTGAAAGCAGGTTTCTGGGGTTTTGTTTAGCTTCTATATTTGTAACAATGTTTCAAACTGCAAGCTTAGAGGCTGGCAGCAGCAGGCGGGGAACGTTGGAGTCCTCCGTCACTGAAGCAAACAAGCCTCATGTTTGTTTCAAGCTGCCTGGCTTCCGGCCGCCATCTTGGCTGGCAGTTAATTTGCATATCGCCCTGATTAGCCAATGGGAAGGGTAGCGGAGGTACGGCTAATTACCATGTTTCGCTTTTATTAGATAGGATTGGTTGTATTGGATTCAGGCCCTACCCTAAAGGCCTCTTTTTAACTTAATTACCTCTTTGATGCCCTTATCTCCAAATACTGTTACATTCTGAGGTACTGGGGACTTCAACATATGAATTTTTGGAGTGACAAATTCAGCCCATAAAACCTGGACCCCACCCACTAGACATTAGTAACACTCCCTGCTTCAAGTGTGGATGACAACCAAAAATGTCTCCAGATATTGCCAAATGTCTCCTGGGGCAAAATTGCCCAGTTCTTAGCATCACTGTTCTACACAGCAATAGTTTTTAACACTGATTGCATATTAGAATCATTTGGATAAGTTGAAAAAAAACCCAAAACCCACAAGAACAACCTACCCACAGAGATTCTGTTTTAATTTGGGGGGTGGGGGGCGGATGGACCCAAGGCAGGGGTATTTTATAAAAGTGTTCCAGATTATTCTAATGTGTGGCCAATGATGAGAAGATTTTAGCAGAGTGAGAGTGAACAAGACAGATATTATTTGACAAATTTCATGGTTAAAGTTTTAAAACAAAGTTAAGATTTAACATACTATTTTAGAATATTTTCTTTAGCAATGCATCTTGTATATTTTCTTGTGTCATTAGATAATCAATAGGTACATTTTAAAAATACGTTTTTATTGATTTTTTAGACAAAGAAGAAGGGAGGGGGAAAGGTAGAAACATCGATGAGAGAGAAACATGGATTGGCTGCCTCCTACACATTCCCACTGGCAATCAAGCCCACAACCTGGGCATGTGCTGTCATTGGTGACCTCTTGGTGCATGGGATGACACTCAATCCACTGAGCCACACCGGCCAGGCAAGCAATAAGTAAATTTTAATGAGTTTGTATGTGGATATTCTATAAGTCATTTAATCAGGACCATGATTAAATGTAATTTAGAGATTTCAAACTCCTTTCTATTGAAGTTATACTGCAAAGAATATTCTTGTATGCATATGTTTATAAGCAGCTTTGGTCATTTTCTTAGGGTAAAATTTGAGAGGTGGAAATCCTGGGTCAAAGTGGTGAATATTTGAGTAGTTTTTGATGCATATCACTAAATTGCTCCTCAGAAGAGTATTAATTTACAGCTCTGCCAACAGAATATATAAAAAGCCATTACCCTATATCCTCGCCAGCCTTGGGTAGTTCGAAGTTTTGAAATTAAATACAATGTGGTGTCATGTTTTAACTTGAATTTCTTTGATTATTATTGAAGCTAAACATTTCAAATACTTCTATGCTGTGTTTTTCCTTTTTTGAATTTCTTATTCCTATCATTTGCTCATTTTTAACAATATTTTATTTTTCTTATACATTTACAAGAGCTTTTGTAATAATCTTAATTCCTTATGTGTTACATGTTGCAAATATTTCTATCAAGTTAATATTTGCCTTCAGTGTTTGTTAATGTCTTTTATTTCAAGAAGTAACTTTCCTTTCATTAACTATATTAGTATTTCCACTCTTTCTAATTTTATTCATAGAAAAGTTTTCCATATTAACCAGGACATCAGTATTCATCTACATTTTTTGTTATTTTACTACTTTTTGAACATTTGATTTGTAAAATCCATTTGAAATGTTGGCATGCATATGAGGTAACAATTGAATTTTACATTTTATTTCAAATAGTTACCCAATTGTCCTGGAACCACTTAAAGATTTTATCTCTTCCTGTGCATTTGAAATGTCACACTTCTACTAGCCTGGATAAATTCTTATCTGATTGGGCCTGTTTTAGTGCTTTCTTTTCTGTTCTGCATTATTTTATTTACTAGATTTATAATTTATTTTGGCAGCTGAAGTTCAACTTCTCATTATTCTTGATTTTTCAAAACATTTTTTAAAATTTAAAACCCTTTTTTTTTCAGATTTCTAAAACTCCCATTGTTATTTTGAGTAAAAGTCCATTAACATGAGAGGAATGTACAACTTTCCAATATTAAATCTTATCTTTTAGACATATGTATGTATGTATCTATGTATGCATGTGTATGTATATATATCTATATCTATATATATCTATATGTGTATATATATCACTTCTTCTATTCTCAAGTACTCTTTATGGACCTTTGTAAAGCATGTCATTTTCTTTATAAAGGTCCTGCACATTACTGCTTAAATTTATTCCAAGTTCTTTGTATTTTTGTTGCTAGTAGAAATGGAGCCCTTTACCCATTATATATACTTGATAGTTATTGCTGCTAATTTAAGAAGCTATTTTTTATATGTATTTATTTTTTTAATTGTATAGTTAACTGGGTAATTAGTTTCAGTGGTTTACTACCTGAATTTTCTGGGTTGGTGACTATCAGTTATTCAAATAATGTTAATTTGGTCTCCTTTTCAATGTTTGCATTTCTTATTTCTTTTTTCTTTTTCTTTTTTTAAAAATATATTTTATTGATTTTTTACAGAGAGGAAGGGAGAGAGATAGAGAGTTAGAAACATCGATGAGAGAGAAACATCGATCAGCTGCCTCCTGCACATCTCCTACTGGGGATGTGCCTGCAACCCAGGTACATGCCCTTGACCGGAATCGAACCTGGGACCTTTCAGTCCGCAGGCCGATGCTCTATCCACTGAGCCAAACCGGTTTCGGCCTTATTTCTTTCTTTCTTTTTTTTTAAATTTAATTTAATTTAATTTAATTTTTTTATTGCTTAAAATATTACAAAGGGTATTACATATGTGTCCATTTTATCCCCCCGCCCTAGACAGTCCCCTAGCCTCCCCTATCCCCCAATGTCTTATGTCCATTGGTTATGCTTATATGCATGCATACAAGTCCTTCAGTTGATCTCTTTCCCCCCTACCTCCTGCCCCCCAACCCTCCCTGGCCTTCCCGCTGCAGTTTGACAATCTGTTTGAGGCAGCTCTGCCTCTGTATCTATTATTGTTCAAAAGTTTATAATGGTCTCTATTATCCATGAATGAGTGAGGTCATATGGTATTTTTCCTTCATTGACTGGCTTATTTCACTTAGCATAATGCTCTCCAGTTCCATCCATGACATTGCAAATAGTAAGAGTCCTTCCTTTTTAGAGCAGCATAGTATTCCATCGTGTAGATGTACCACAGTTTTCTAATCCATTCATCTACTGATGGGCACTTAGGCTGTTTCCAGATCTTAGCTATGGTGAATTGTGCTGCTATGAACATAGGGTGCATATATCCTTTCTGATTGGTGTTTCTGGTTTCTTGGGATATATTCCTAGAAGTGGGATCACAGGGTCAAATGGGAGTTCCATTTTCAGTTTTTTAAGGAAACTCCATACTGTCTTCCATAGTGGCTGCACCAGTCTGCATTCCCACCAGCAGTGCACAAGTGTTCCTTTTTCTCCACATCCTCTCCAGCACTTGTCGTTTGTTGATTTGTTGATGATAGCCAGTCTGACAGGTGTGAGATGGTACCTCATTGTTGTTTTGATTTGCATCTCTCGGATGATTAGTGACTTTGAGCATGTTTTCATATGTCTCTTGGCTTTCTGAATGTCCTCTTTTGAAAGGTGTCTATTTAGGTCCTTTGCCCATTTTTTGATTGGATTGTTTATCTTCCTTTTGTTAAGTTGTATGAGTTCCCTATAAATTTTGGAGATTAGGCCCTTATCAGATATGACATTGGCAAATATGTTTTCCCACACAGTGGGTTTTCTCGTTGTTTTGTTGATGGTTTCTTTTGCTGTGCAGAAGCTTTTTATTTTGATGTAGTCCCATTTGTTCATTTTCTCTTTAGTTTCAAGTGCCCTAGGAGCTGTATCAGTGAAGAAATTGCTTCGGCATATGTCTGAGATTTTGTTGCCTTTGGATTCTTCTAGAATTTTTATGGTTCCCTGTTGTACATTTAAGTCCTTTATCCATTTTGAGTTTATTTTTGTGTATGGTGTAAGTTGGTGGTCTAGTTTCATTTTCTTGCATATATCTGTCCAATTTTCCCAACACCATTTATTGAAGAGACTATCTTGGCTCCATTGTATGTTCTTGCCCCCTTTGTCAAATATTAATTGAGCATATTGGTTCGGGCCGATTTCTGGGCTCTCTATTCTATTCCATTGATCTATATGCCTATTCTTGTGCCAGTACCAGGCTGTTTTGAGAACAGTGGCTTTGTAATACAACTTGATATCTGGTATTGAGATCCCACCTACTTTGTTCTTTTTCAGGATTGCTGCAGCTATTCGGGGTCTTTTTTTATTCCAGATGAATTTTTGGAGAGTTCGTTCTAGATCTCTGAAGTATATGGCCTTATTTCTTTTTGTCTTACTGCATTGGCTAAATGTCTAAAAGAAATAAAATAAATAAATAACTACAGCCCGGCCAGAGTGGCTCAGTGGTTGAGTGTCAAATAAAATTTTGGTCTGGTCCCAGGGATTGGCTGACCTCCTATGAACCAGGAGGTCAGGGTTCAGTTCCCAATTAGGGCACATGCCTGGGTGTAAGCTCGATCTCCAGTAAGGGGTGTGCAGGAGGCAAGCCGAACAATGATTCTCTCTCATCATTGATGTTTCTATCTCTCCCTCTCCCTTCCTCTCTGAAATCAATTTAAAAAAATATTTAAAAAATAACTACAGTGAGAATAATGAGCATATTTAACCTGCTCTTGATATATTTTGATCTTTTTACTTATGCTAATAGGAGATTGGCCAAAGTTTTTTTAGATTGTTTACTGTGCTGTTGTTGTCTTTGTCAGACTTTTGTATTGGCTTTATGCTAACTTCACAAATTAAACAAAGGAGTGTTAAAAAAATATATGGTCTGGAACATTTTAATAACCTTTTTTTAATTTATTTTTTATTTATTTATTTATTTTTTGATTTTCTTGTCTTCTAGCTCGCTGATGCGGTCCTCTGCTTCTTCTAGTCTACTGTTGATGCTTTCTATTGAGTTCTTTATAGCAGTGATGTCATTTTTCATTTCTTCTTGGTTTTTCTTCATTTCCTCTTGGTTCTTACACGTATTGTTGAATTTGTCTTCCATTCTTTTCGCGCACCTTATGGCCATTTCTCTGAATTCTTTCTCTGACAGGTTGCTTGCCTCCATTGCCTCCATTTCGTTTACTTCCTTTTCTGATGATGCCTGTTTTTCTTTCATATGTGGGTTGGTTCTTTGTTTCACCATGATCTCTCTTCTCCAGGTGTTTGGTTATGTAGTTCTCTCTCTGCTGCGTTGATTTAAAGGCACAAAATACAACATAACAAGGCACAACGTACAAGGCACTGAACATAAATGTATTCACGATATTAATAACCTGGTCTGGAACATTTTATATGGGAATAGAATAGTCAATTTCTTGAAAGTCTGAAAGAATTTGCCCATAAAACCATCCGTTGGCAGACTTTTCCATTTCTCCTATGGCATTTGTTAGTTTAAGTTTTCTACTTCTTTTGGATACAATTTTGGCAACCTGCATATTCTTAGGAAATTATCTATTTTGCACAAAATTATCTATTTTATTTGTTGTAGTGTGATTCTCATATAAATAAAAGTATTTCATGTCCATGGATTATATACTTTTCTACTCCTAATTTTGAATATTTTTATTTTATTCTCTTAAATATATTTATAAGTGCAATTCTTTTTTTTTTCTTTATTGCTTCCCCTAGTTTTATTTTTTAAGGACAAAATATAAAGTAATTTTTTTCTTTATTTAATACATTAATTTCTGTTTTATTTTTGTCAATTATTTCTTTTTTACTTTTTCTAAATGATTTGATTTGAAGTTTTAGTTCCTTTAAAAAATTACTGATGAAAACATTTAAGGCTATATATTTGCCTCTGATTATATATTTGAGAGCATTTCATAAGCTTATGTATGTAATTTTTTATATAGTTCTGAACTGTACTGTTTTCCCTCTTTAACCAAAATTATCTGTGAGTGAATTTAAAAATTTCAAAGAGCTGAGTGTATTTTGGGGGGTAGGGTGTTGTCACTTTTGTTAATAATTTCTAGGTCTGTTTTATGGTGAACAGAGTGTGATTTAAACAATTCCCACTTTTACGAATTGATTGTAATTTTCTTCATTGGAAGGGTCTTCTAGTTTGTGCATACCCCTAGTTCAACATGGACATTTTGTTATAGTTATGTGTCCACATGTCTATCATTCCATTAGCCAATGAGCCCTGAGTGACCTTGGTCGTTTCTGTATTTTCTGTGCTAGTGCATTGCCTGGTAAATACCAGGCATCAATAAATGTTGGTGGAAATGATCTTGAATGACAGATGGAAGCATGATATACTCTCAATTGATTGAGATTATAGGTTCCGTTTTTAGAGATACCAGTTGATTTTACTGATCCACAACAAAAGGCCAGGTACAGGGGGTATTTGTAAAGCAAGGTAAAGTATGTGTTCCATATTGGTAACACATTAGTGTCATCTATTGACAGGATTAGAGTTAATTCTAACTTTTTTTGTGGTGCTACCACATAGGAGTGTACTTAGTCACGAAGTTATGAGGAGGAGCAGTTTAGATGGTGGAAAACAGCTGGTCCTAGATTTGCATCTAGCTAGAGGTCAGATCATGACTTGCTTGGGTAAGTCACATAGGCCCTCATAGTCTCAGCATCCATAGTTGTCAGCAGAGGACACTGTACAGGGTTAGTCTTAGTGATTAAACAAAAGGTCTTTGGTAAGTGGCGAGAAAAATATTACTTAGATCTTTGAAATCAAACACAGAATTTTGTGTGTTTGTGTGTTATATATATGTGTGTGTTTGCGTGTTACAGAGAGGGTCTAATTGGGTTTTACAAGTATCTATGATACAGAAAAGCTTAAGAAATACCTTATAGAAATTCCAAATCTGAGGGTCAAATCCTGATGACATATGGGAGAAGTTTTACTTCTTTTCTCCCAGACTTCTTCATCACATCATCCCTTTATCTGTCAGTCAATCAGATATTTATAGAGCAGCTCCCATGTGAAGGCATCCTGCTCTCCCGACAAGGAGAAATAAAAAGGGCATGGCCTTGTCTCTGACTTTTAGAAGCTTAAGGTGTGATTGGGGAGAGAGGAACAATAAATGGGGAAAGTTAGCAAATCAGACTTCCGGTACATGGAGAATACACTGGCTACACGCTGAAGCCTCCCCTTTCACTTAATGGGGGGGAAAACTTAATAAGCACGGAGTTATGCTTAAATCAAGAGAGGAAATTTCCAGCAGTTCTAAATGGAGAGGTCTCCATAAAATAATCTAACACATGGGCCACAATGAAACTTGGAGGCCTTCGCTATTAGGCTGATGGGGTCCAGGAATAGAAGTGGCTAATCAGTGGGTTCAGGCTGGGACTCCATTACCCTGAAAGCTGGGGTTGGAATTATGGGGGTGGGAGAGGCAGCAGGAGAACCCTGCTTTCTTGCCTGGGGTGGTGGATAAATTCTTGAGAAGCACCACCCATGTTCAGGGACAGAGCCAGGGAGCAGATTACTTTGAACAAAGAAGCCTGAACTGAATATAAAGTCCCCCTTAAGACTGCCCTGGGTTTTCTGGATATTTATAGGAGAAAACTTTCATAAGAGATAATTTCATAAAAATTACAAAGTACCCAGGAGGTCCAACACCATCAAAGACAAATAACAAATTCAGCAAATGGATGAACCAACATCCAAGGAAAAGAGATATTATAGCAATAAAAAAAGCTTTAAAATAAATAATTTAAATGTTTGCAAAGATAAGGGAGGACATAAAAATAATGAAATATGAACAGAAGGCAATGAAACAAGAACAGATGTTTACAAAATATTAGAAACTTCAGAAATGAATAAACAGCTACTAGAATAAAAACATATAGGTGTATTAGTTAACAAATCCTGCAAAAATAGTAGCTTAAAACAATAGGCATTTATTTTCTTCCAGTTTGTGTCAGGAAATCAGGAATGACTTAGTTGGCTGATTTGAGTTTAGGGGCTCATTAGGTTACAGTAAGAAGTCAACCCAATCTGCAGTCATCTGAAGCCTCAACTGAGGCTGGAGGACGTACTTCTAAGATGACTCCCTGACAGGGAAGGTGGGGGATGGCCTCCTTCCTCTCCACGTGGGCCTCTCCAAAGTATACCTTGGTGTGTTCTCGTAACGTGGCAGCTGGCATTCCCTAGAGAAAGTCGTCATAGACCAGGGAGGGAGGAAACCACAATGTTTTTTGTGACCAAATCTTGGAAGTTATACACTGTTACTCCCATCATATTCTGCTCATTAGATGAGAGTCATTAAAACTAGTCCCAAGTCAAGGGGAGAGGAGTTAGATGCCCCCTCTTAGAGGAAGGGCTATCAAAAAATCTGCAAGTATATTTTAAAATCACTTAATGGACCAAATAACACATTGTACACAATAAAAATGAATTATGAAACTGGAAGACTGAGCTGAGAAAGTATCCCAAAATGAGGCAGAAGAAAGAGATAATGGGATGGAAAGCATGAAAAGAAAGTGAAGTGATCTGGAGGACAGATTAAAACACACACACACACACACACACACACACACACACACAACCAGCATACGTTTAATATGAGTCTCAAGAGGAGAAAATAGAGAAAAAGATGCAGAAGCCATATTTGAGGATGGAATAGCTGAGACCTTCCAAAGACTAAAGATTGAAAGACTTCCAAAGACTCCCAGATTGAAAATCTTATCAGGACTGAGCAGTATAACTAAACATTAGCCAATTCTACAAAGCAGTTACATTGACAAAGGAGTGGTGGCAAAAGTACTTCGAAGTACTTCGAAGAAGCGAAGAGATTGCAAGGGCTGGAGTAGTCAGAAAACTCTTCATAGGTGGTGGCAGCAAATCTGGAATATTCTGCTAGGCCTGGTACAGTGGAGGGAATTTTGGGCTCAGAGGGCAAAAAGAGGCCTGCTGTGTTCTGCAGCCATGATGGTGCCCTTGCACCTTCCACTGACCTTCCCTGGGACAACTTCCTCCCCAGCTCGGCCACAATAAAAAACCCAACAAAGGTGAGTGAGGCAGCCCTGGAACTCGGGCAAGCAGGGTCTATGTGAAGACACTGTACTTCTCCCCCTTCTCCCCCCTGACCCCCTACCAGGGAGCAGGGTAAGGCTGCTTCCTGCCCCAGGATCCTCTCGCCAGCTCTCAGGCCTCACATGTCAAGATGCTGCAAACAAATGAAGACATTTTTCTTCTGCACCAAGGCCTCCACTTGCCACACTCCCATGTATTTTCACCCCCCAAAAGCTGTAATTAGTAGTCAGACTTGGTTTTCCCTGCAGACTCAGAGACAGGAGCAAGTGTTAATTTGAACATTTGCAACTAACAAATGCCTTCCCACTGGTCCACACATAACCTGGAAGTTTGGGGAGATGCTGGATCCCCTGAGGAGGACAGGAGTAAGAAATAGGAGTGGGAGGTGGGAGGCTGCAGGGAGCGGGGAGCTGGTGTAGTCCAGCCCTGGCTGCACTGCCCATGTCACCAGGATGAAGTTTGGAGAAGTGAGGGCTTAAAAAAAAAAGATGGCCTCAATAGGGACTGGCAGAAGACAGCTATCTACACCCAAATCCAGAAGAGGCAAACATCACTCCTCTTGCACAGGAGTTCAAGATTTGGCTGGGAAAATCAGTCACTTGAGGAGAGAAAACAATGTCAGGAGAAAAAAAAAATCCCCCTGGCCAGGCAATGTGATCCGAGCCCATGAGAAATTTTTCTTGGGGTAAAACCTTTGCCCTTTGGGTCCCGGTGTCCTGCCTCAGGCTGAGGCTGCCTGGATGTATGTGTCTGTGTCGAGGTCACTATTGTCTGAGGTTCAATAAAGCAGGGCCTAAAAGGAACAAGTTTGGGGGGAGAACAGAAAAAAATATTGGCAAGGAGACATCAGAGTCATAAAACCACAGCCATCTGATTGCCACACACACTTTCACAGTCAGTTCACAGTCCATTCTCTGTTTATTTTCTGGTCTGCACCCCCCCACCCCTCTCAACTCCCCCAACTCCCTGCAGACTATTTAAAAATTGGATAAAGAGAAGACATTACCCACTTTCCCACCCCTCCAGGGAGAAAAAAATAAGTTTCCAATATCAGCAGCCAGGATGGCAATTTATTCATTTTGATCTCATTTCTAATCTCATTGAGGCAAAGAGGGCACCACCTTTGTCTTCCCTGCCTCTGTGTCTCCCTCGATCTCTCCCCCTGTCTCTTTCTCTCTGTGTATTTGGGTCTTTCTCTTCAGCTCCTTTCTCTGCATAACCAAACTGTGCCCAATAGATCAGCGCACCATTCAGCACCCTGGCCCAGCTACGATATAATACCCCACACAACCGTCACCTACCAGGTTGTGTTTTCAACCTTGTTTCAGCACCCCTGAGCGGTGTGCACACTGAGTAACTTTGGTTCCTTCAGCTCTTTGGATGATCTTTTATTTTAGTGACCTTGGGCAGACCACAGACAGAGCGCAGGCTGCAGACTGAGACCTGACCTCTTTTTATGTAGTTATGTCAAAAGGGGCATCTGTGGGAAAGCCAAGTTTTCAGGCCAACAGTTTTGGGATGGGTGACTGAGTGTGTGTGTGTGTGTGTGTGTGTGTGTGTGTGTGTGTATGCACACACATGGCATGCAAAGAGATTGGGCGATGCTATTTGATTCCTATGGAGTAATTTTAAAGTTTTCTTTTTTTCCTTTTCATCAGAGAAGGAAATTGGCGGTAATTCCAGCTACTGAGAAAAAACCTTTCTAGAATGGGGGTAGTGTCCAACTTATATGTCATGATTCAGGTAGAGGGTCAAAGAAGTGAGGGCTAAGAAGAGGGATGGTGACTCTGTGTTAGGGCTAGAAATAGCATGATGGCAAGGAGGTCGCTGGACACAGGCCTCAGGATGATTCAGACGTAATGCAGGCTTTTCTGTAATTCAGGGACTCACAATGAATCTGAACACCAGGACAAAGCATGGCATGTGATATGAGTGAAGTCCATGGCTTTCCTTGGGTACTGCAGTGGGTGAGGATGAAGGTCAAGTTTGAGTAAGTTAGAGCCACACACCAGAATTTTAGGGAAAGAGTTATTATTTACAAATTGATGGATCTTTTTCAGTGAACAGGTGGCCATGCTTGGGCTCCTAGGCATTACCGAAATTTGTGGGAGACCTGGGGGATGAAGGTGAGGCCAGTTGCTTAGAGGTCGGGGACAGTTCTTCCACTGGTCTGAATACTGGAGAGGCCTGCGGCTTTGCCTTTCGACCTGGCCCTGGAATGCAGGCTCACTGGCAGCTGAGCAGACAATTTTTCCCAGCTTCTTGCTTCCTATAAATATAATCATAACTCAGAATCTTGCATTTAACCCTTGAATGTTTGCATGATCACCTCTTCATAGCCAGCTCCAATCCTCAGCACAATTGCAAAGCAGGTGCCTCTTGCATCAGCGCTGCAGCTTCGTCCTGTCCTCTCCTTCCTTGCCCAGCCCCCCACTTCCTCCTGCCCTCCCACTGGGTGTCCTGTGCTCCTTTCACCCACCCACTAAACATTCCTTCGAGAACACAGGTCTCAGTCACATCTTAGTCACCTGTTTGCATCTCATTCTCTTACAAAAGTCTTCATTCCTCATGGAGGACTGTGAGTTCCATGGGGACAGATAGTTTTGTTCACCATTGTATCCTCAGGACCTAGCAGAGTGCCCAGCATATAGTACATGATCAATGCATTTTATTGCATGAGTGAATCAACTAAACAAATTCAGATTTTGGTCAGAACATAGGGACAGCTTTCTCTCTCTCTCTCTCTCTCTCTCTCTCTCTCTCTCTCTCTCTCTCTCTCTCTCTCTCTCTCTCTCTCTCTCTCTCTGGTGAGGAGGACAGCAGGATAGGAAGGCACCCAGACTGCCCTTGCTGACTCTGGGGTTTCACATACAGGCTCCACCTCCTTGGGCCCCTGAGTAAGGCCAATCCTTCAGAAACTTTTTAAAGATGTATCTTTTCTTCGTCAGGCTCTCTGGGATCCTAAAAGCCTCAGCTTCGGTTCCTGGCAGACTTTCCATACTCTCAGGACAAAGAGGGTTTCCTTTCCCATTCTCCCAGGCCCCCGGCTTCATTACCGTGACCTCTTCCGGTGGAGTGGTCAGTGCCTAACGTTTATTCGCCCCTGGGGGATAGCAAAGCTGCACATGCAGTGCCCACCTCAGTCCTCGCAGCGTGGAAATGGAACAGTGTCTTCCCTTTCATGAACCTCCAGTGCCTGTGTCTCCCTTCTTCTGGGCATGGGGTTCAGGCCTGGTGACCTGGCCGTATGGCCACGCCTGCAGTGGGCAATTACCCTGAGTGGTCCCTCTCCCAGAACTGCTCCTGATGAAGGTGAGAGAGGGAAAGTTGACAATGGAATGAGAATATTTCAGGCTGTTTGGAGAGCTATTTTTAATATGTGCAAGTGATGTGGTATTCCTTGTTTAGACCATCTTCAATTTGCCAGGGAGCCTGGTGAATGGAAAATGTGCGCCAAAGGCCTAAGGTGGAAAGGGAATGTAAACGCAGGGGCTCTTTGCGATCTGGAAATGTACCCGCTGTTCCAAGCTGCTGGGGTCTGAGCGCTGTGTATGTTGGGGATGCTCTTCTTTTATCTCTTGGTCTTCTCTCTCCCACCTTTCAGCTGGCGTGTAAATACCCATCAGCACCCCGGCCCGCAGGACCATCCCAGCCAGCTGCACCATCCACAGTGTATTGTATACATAATGCAGAACCATTAGCTCTAACGATGTCACATGGCACAGAGGGCGCTGGGAAGTGCTGGGAGGAAGGCAGGCCGCTGCTGACCGGCTGGCTCTCTCTTATATAATCACAAACTCAAACCCGCATTTCTCTGAAAGCAAGAAAAATCACCCAGCCACCTTTTGATTACACTTTTACACAAATTAATGTCGTTTTCCTACAGGATTCAATGTGGTCTGGCAGGTGCTGGGTAGTGGGAAGCCTGCTCCGAGCCACTGTTAACAGCATCCCTCCGGAGAAAGGATTCTCGGAGGAGGGCGAGAGGAGCGAGGGAGAGGACGATGAAGGAGAAGGAGGAGAAAAGGGGGATAAAGCAACCCCCACACACTCACATATCCCCGTGTGCTGCTGCTTCAGCTGCCACGCCGGCTGCTTGGATGCGTCTAAGATGGCACCTTGGTGGCCTGCCACATTCGGTCTCCTGGGTACCGAAGCGGCGCTCAGCTTCTTGTCACTGAGTGGATGATGATTATCTGCACCAGGGTCTCAAGGGTGCTCAAGCTTTGCTGGCGATTGGAGCTGAGATGCTTCAGCTGAAGGATTTTAAAAGCTGTACAAGGCCAAAGGACCATTACCAGTCACTTGCTGTGTGATGCCTGTTGAAGGGGGGGGTGTGTGGAAAGGAGTGTGCTGGGGGGCAGGAGAGGGGAGGGCATGTGATATCTTTATCGCCTCCACTGTTCTCTCTCCCCACCACTTCCTCCCACCTCGCCACCTCCCCACGCCTTTCTAGCCACTGTACCCTTGCTGAGGCGTGACAAGGTTATGTCAGTGTGGTCTGAGAATCTATTGATCACGGCCATCAAAGATCTTTGCGGGAGTTTAGGGATTTGGTGCTTTGCATAAAACCCCACTCATCGTGATTAACTCCTCTTGTCCCAGCCTAGGCTCCCACCACCTCTGAGCTGAGCTGTTGGCAAAACTTGCTAATTTCTGTGACAGCTCCTTTCCGAGCTATACTCATAAGGCTGTCAAAACCATTGAAATTACTATTATAACAGAGCTCAGGTGCATGACCCAGGCTGCAAAGAAGTGGAGGGATTGGACCAGACCTAGCGAAGGGAGAAAACCACATATAGATACTAACCCACTCAGCACATGTGCACACACGTAGATACATGCATTCACTTGCCTTGCCTTCTGCTCACAGGGCGACAGAAGAAAGGCCCAGTAAGCAGAAAGGAGCGTGTCCATCTTCTACTCAGGTAATGTTTCTCCTAATCAGTGAGAGTCACGCACTCGCATTCTGCAGCATGTAAAGAATCTTTAAACAGTGTCTATTGCACATGGGCTGGTGAGCCAGCCCTCTTCCAGGTGCTGGGACTAAGCCGTACACAAAAGACAGAAAAGACCCTGCCCGCGTGGAGCTGCTGTTTCAGGTGCACTGCCACAAACTGCCTGTCTTCAGAGTCTGTGACAACTGAGACCTCCCGTGACCAAAGGGTGATGGGCTCAGTATGTTCCCCAGTGTGATCTGCACAGACGCACACAGACATGCACACACATAGTCGTGATAGGCTTACATAGTGCAAGGCTAAGAAAACGTGTGGGACACTTCTCTCTGGGGCCTGCAGATATAGGAAAAATGAAAATGCCCCAAACTCATGAGGCTTGGAGAAAAGTGATGCTAGTTTTCCGGCCCTGAAGGTCCACTGTGTCATGGGAGGCTTTTGCATTAGCCAGACGCTGTCCATTCAGAAGGACAATCTCTGGGGCTTGTTGTGCATGGAAAAGTCCAATACTTTTTACTGTAAGTGAGAGGAGCAGTGTCCCCAGGATGTACTTGGCTGGGCAGTACCTGCAGGTATCTGACCACAGGTGCCCTGGAATGGGCGGGGAGTGGGGATAGAATGCAGTCATGGGCGTGGGGGGAGTGGTCCTGGACAGGAGTCTGAACCAGGATGCAGAGGAAGAGGACAGGGCTTGTGAGCTTGCACTGTCCTGTGCAAAGGCGCGGGGAGGCCTCTGGCATGCAGGGCATCCTTGAACCTCAGGATTGTGCTCATCCTGGGCAAGGCAGAGCGCCCAGTTGCTCAGGGGCCAGGGCACGCCCAGCCTGGCCAGAGGAGACTCACTGGCTTCTGGGCACATCTGGCGGCAGAAGAGCCTCTGCTTGTTCCTCTCTCCCTTGGCACTGGGTGTCACTGCAGCAAATGTGGCTCTTTTTAGAGACCCTCTGGGGCCTGAATTAATCACCTGGCTGGGGAGGGGAGGAGTGAAGGCTGGGAGGGAGAGAGGAAGGGAGAGAGGTTCCAGCCAGGCTGGGCGATCCCTAAACCCCCTCAGAATCTGGCTCTTCACCCATTGCTGCCCTAAAAGCCTCATTTGCAAGACAGATGGGTTGCCTCAATGCCTCTGCTGACACATTGTGTGCTGCCTTTGAACAGGCTGGGCTCTAGGTTGGAATCCCCTGTGCTTATGTTTACCGTGAGACCAGAATTCTGTCCGCACAGCTTTGAGGGGCCCTGGCATTTGTGGCCATTTTCTCGGAGGCGGGGGGCCCTACATTGGGAATGGTAGCACTTGGCAAGCTCACTGACCTTTGGGAGCGCCCGGAGCCCCAACCCCAGAGCTGACTGAACGGGAGCCCCGAGCTTCCAGCTGCAGCCCAGGGGCAGAGGTAGACAGCTTCTTTTCTTTGCTTTTCTTTCCTCAATCTTCATGCTGTCTTCAGAGTTGGGGGGCGGAATTTGGGGTGGTTTTCCTCAAAAGGCACCTTGTTTTGCTTAAGCACACACTGCCCCCACCCCACGATTTTGAATCACACAATCACTTTATTCATGAAGTCACTCTTTTCAAGGCAGCAGGTTAGGGAATGAAGAGTCTAGGTCAGGGGTGGGCAAACTTTTTGACTTGAGGGCCACAATGGGTTCTTAAACTGGACCGGAGGGCCGGAACAAAAGCATGGATGGAGTGTTTGTGTGAACTAATATAAATTCAAAGTAAACATCATTACGTAAAAGGGTACGGTCTTTTTTTTTTTAGTTTTATTCATTTCAAACGGGCCGGATCTGGCCTGTGGGCCGTAGTTTGCCCACGGCTGGTGGGTCCACAGTGAAATCAAACCAGCCAAGCCCAAATCAGGGGCGCAAGCAAGAGAAGGGGACATCTTCCACCCAAAAAATGTATGTTTAAGTCATGAGAACACAAGCCATGTGTGGAGTGAGTGTGTGTATGCGCTTCATTCACGCACCACGTGACGGCATCACTCTGGGCCAATAAGATAGCAACTTGAACTTGGTCTTGGTGGCTCCTTGTGTATCTTTATCATAAACAGAAACAGGAAAACAGAATAGCCAGACTCCAGCCCCACCTCCAGAAGTCTTCTCATCTTTCTCCTCCTTTCCCCTCCCCCCTCCTCCGCCTGCTCCCCTCCCCTCCTCTCCTCCTCCTCCCTCCTCCCTCTCCCCCTCCTCAGACAGTTTCACTTCTGTCATGTTTTTTCATTTCTCCTTTAGGTTCTTTCGCCTCTCTGAATACCTTTGTAGTGAGGAGCCAGCTTCCTCCCCACCTCTTCTCACTTCTGCCGGTTTGTGATCTTGCTGTTTTAATGAGAGCACAGTCAATAACTATGGAGAGGTGCTGACGACATTACAAAGGAACTCACCCTTAACAAGTCAACTGCAGACGAGGTGCCAACGGGATGGACAAGAGGATTAAAGCATTTGTGCCCAAATATTAGAAGCACACGCAGAATGAGCTCTCCCCGTATTAGATATTTTTACTTTTGACAAGTCCGTATTTAAAAATCTTTTATCCTTGTTTTGCTTAAAGTATTACAATAAACCCCGGATTTTTCACAGTTGCACTTGTGTATTTTCACAGCTGTTTTAATCAGAAAAAAATTAATGTGCTTTTGATAGTTCAGAAATCTATCACTGGCAGAAAGCTTTGCAAAAATGTGCTACAGAGCAGCGTGGAATCCTCAACATTAAATATTTTGCTGGTTATTAGAAATTCATAGAATTTCCCCCCAATATTTTCTTTTGCAATTCTTGCCTAAATTAATCTAATGGCTCGGGCTGACTTCTTCAATAATCTCTCTCGTTATGAGTGCAGGGGTCGCTATTGTTAACATTCTTTGGGAACCAAACATGAACTGTCTGTTACTGGAGGAAAGCACAATTGCTATTTTCGCTTGTGTTAGAAGTATTTACTCAAATAAGATAGACAGCATAATGGATAGGCAGTGCTGGCAGGCTCCTTTATGGCCACTGGCTGGGCTGTGGCGCTCCCCGGGATCTTCATGCACAGGAAAGAACTTGACTTTGGCTTCGCAGGGTTCTGTGCTCTTGCAGACTCAGACACACACTCCGAGTCTTGGGCATGGTGAGCATGCAGGGTGTTGGTTCCAAATGCTAAGCACACATCGGGCTCTGTGCAAGAGAGGAAACTACGTTGAGGAAAGTTCTGTGGCTGCACATCAATGATAACACAACCATAATTTTAAAAACTCGCAACAAGGGAAGGAAAAGATGGGGAAGGAACAAAAGAGATGCACAAAAGTCTCCCTTGCCCCTATCTGCCTGGCAAAGAGGAGGCTGATTTCCAGGGGGAGGGAGAATCTGGATTAATGCAAACTTTAATACTGAAGCCGTGTGTGTTTATTGCTGGTGACCACAAGACATAAATCTTGCAAGCACAATATACAATACGATGCAGCCCCCAGGTTCTCCCCCTCTCCAGTCTCAATTTGTGTGTGTGTGTGTGTGTGTGTTGGTGCTGTTGAAAAATAGTGACCTTTAATAAAGGATTGTATCCTGCGACTATTTTCCCAGACACACAGTGACCTTTCAAACCAGACTGAGGTGAGGGGGTGTGGAGTTTGGACTTTGAACCGGCCAGACCCCGCTGTGCTCCTCTGTTAGCCTGGCCACTTTTTATTGTGTCACCAGGGAGCGTTCTGTATGCAAAGCAGGCCGGGCTGGCAGCCTGAACCTTTGCAAATCAATTTGTCTGTGAAGGCGAGTCGGCTGGAGTGAAAGATGGTCTAACAGGGCACACTGTCCCCTCTCTTTATGACATCATTGCCTGTGGTACTCCTGTCAGTCATGTCTGCCCAAAGGACTGTTGGAAGGAGGGAGAATGCCAGGGTTGGGGGTGAGGGTGTGGGAAGGGTTAATCTTCATGACCAACTGTGGCCTGAGAGACAAGGGCATTCTTAATAGGACTGAGGGGGTGGGGTGGACGATCGGCCTGGCTGGGAGGGTGCCATTTGTACCCGATATTGTTGCCTGGCTGGGATTACCAGCCCTCCTCTGTCCTCTCCCCTCCCAATCGTGACATGTTACAGGAGCGGGTTACTATCTCCCTCAGACCAAGAGAGAGTGAGGGTTCTGAGGAAATGTTAAAGGTGACAGCAGCAATGGAGTTAACCCCACGCCCACCCCCAACCCCTGCCAATAGCAATGGCACCCATGAACTATAACCTTCAACTGTTTTCCGTCAAAGGCCCTGACCTGAGCTATAGTCCCTTCTCACAGCAAACCTTTTCATAAGGGTTAATATTATTATTGATCCCTCTAAGTCTTTCCAACACCCCGGACTCTACATTAATCAGTAGGTAAAAATGCCAAGAAAGACAGAAAAATTCAATTACTTCGTTTCCTAATTCACATTCCTTCTAGAAGTCCCTCTAAAGATATGGAGATCCTGCATTTTTCACAAAACATTGGTTAGATCAATTTCTGTGTAAGCAATTAATCATCTTTATACTCCACAAAAGATGGGGTGCGAAGTTAGACCTACTATAGCAAGGCTGACTGATTCATCTCTCAGGGAGCAGCCTGGTGAAAGGACCTCGAACTCCTGATCCATGTACAGGGTTCAAACGTAAGCGTCCCAGAGGAACACATCAGTGGTGGTTACTCCAGGGGCTCTGGAGCTGGATGAGTCTGAGTTCTAATTCCCACAGTGACACTTGCCAAATTATTGGGACTTTGGTTTCCACTTCTCTAAAATGGGAATGATGATGAATAGCTTTAAGCCTTGGTTTCCACATCTGTAAACGGGATTATAAAGAATAGCTACCTCATGGGGTTTATGAGAGAATGAAAAGTTAAGGTAATATATGCTGCTTAGCAGAGTGCAGATGCATGGTTATCCCTCAGTAAGTGTTCACCTTGGTAATAATGTCATACGCAATGAGGACCGAGGTTGAGTACTAAACAGGATGTAACTCTGGTTCCAAAATCTGATATTTTGACCTCATTCTTAGCTTTATGCCTCTAATACTTCATCTTTGTCACCTAGAACATTCCATCCTGCCTTGGCCTCTCCAAAATCCCTAACGTTGTCCCTATTCCTTCCCAAACCTCCCACTACTCTTCTTTTAATTGTGAGTTCCTTAGTAAAAGGATCAGTAAAAATTTTCCCTTCAAAATGAGATACATTCAACCAATTCCCCTTCACCATTTTCACTGTGAAACTCAGTTTAAAAGTTCAATAGTTTTGGGGAGTTTTTTTTTCTCCAGACTTCAGCCTATCCAATCGTGTCTGTGTTCTTTACAAATGGATGGCTACTCTTGCCTCACAGTGACTTCCCCTTTCAAATCCTGCTCCCCAAAACGTTTTCTCCTTGTCAGCTCACCACTGACTCTCTGCAAATCATCCTGTGATTCTACGTAGGAAGGACATGGCTCACAAATAAATTTTAGTGTCCTATGCTTGGGGGTTACAACTGAAAATAGATTGGTAGTCAGGAAAAAATGATGTGTGTATAGCACAAACATAATATATTATCTGTATATATAACTATGGTGCTACATATATGATGCATATGTCAAGTGCCTAGAATATTTTAAGGATAGTAACAAAACACAACAAATAAACAACAACAAACACAAAAATCCCCAAAGAGAGAACACGGAAACAACAACAAAAGCAGTCCTTTAACCACAAGTTAGTGGTGTAAAATGCAGACCTTGAAAAAGCAAGCTAAGGGAAAAAAAGGTTATATTGAGCATCCCTTATGAAGCACTGAAGATTTTGGGATTGAAAGCAGATATGATGTTTATGACAAAAACAATTAAAGACATATTCCAGAAATGAAGAAAGGATGATAGAAGCAGGACATGCAAGTCTAGTAGGATCCTCTTTGCTAATTTATGGATTCAGATATCCAAGGTGTCAAGTTCTGTTTCCAGGAGAACAATGCAAGCAATATCTGAAGTGAGCGTTCTTCTGGTCCCATGGCTTCAACCTTCCTTACAAAGAGTCCCATTGCACTCTCTAAATGAGAGGTGAACTGAGGTCATTGTAGCCACGACCCGGATAAGGCCAGGTGGAAAAGCAGGGCAAGGGCAAGGAGCTTGTTGGGAAAAGAGGAGAAGAAACCATTCTTAGGAAGGCTGGTGGTGTTAATCCCATTAAAAGTGCTCAGGCATAAGGTTTCTGGTGCTCCAGGGGCTGAGCTGGAAGCAGTGGTGTGGGAGGGTGGAAGTAGTGTGCCTCTTGGAACTTGTCGTCATCTGCTCTGTTTTTCTTAGAACCTGGAAAATCCTTCTTGAGTCCTCTTACATTATCCCAGGCTTCTTCCATAGTGAGAGAAAGTTGATGACTCTCATCAGTTGGAATTATGGAGGAAAACGAGAAGAGATTAGAGATTCACAATGAGAGGAGAGCAGGGCATTAGTCACCAGGGCCAGGCAGCCAGTAGCGGGATGGAAGTGAAAGCCTGGGTGAAAGTGATCTGGGAGGTGGTAACCGCCTGTGCTGCTAGAACCACAGACCTTCATTAGGGAAAGGAAACTTGGACCCTGTCCTTCCCCCTCTATTATTGTTGCCGTACCATGTGCTCTGACAAGGGCTGTGTTTTGGGACCCAGTCTAGTTGGCATGGTAACTGTCCCCGAAGCATGAACATCTTGATCAGTCTTAAGGCGACATGTCCGAGGAAAGAATAGGGCCTCTTATCCTGATATACTCAATTTGGTGATTTTAATTCATCCAATATGAAGCCAGTGCTTTTCTTGGTACTTCTCACAGCGGGTGGGAGCTCCCTGGTGGTTTCTAGCTGTTGGAAGAAGTTGCATGGTGCCCATGATTTGCGGACAAGGTGCTGGGAGCATTATACAAGATCATTCCTAGGAATGTAGCCAGCACAGTGCCTGGTGAGTCTGAGGTGCCCAGTAAGTGGGAACTATCTCATGCTCCCACACTTACGTGGACACTGTCTCTTCAACCACAGCAGGGTGGGCCACCTGAGGGCTGGGCCCATATCTCTCCAGGAAAATTCCTCAGAATCTAGTTCTGAACTGGCATAAGTTAATATCATTCCCCTCCCCGCCCCCCCCCCCCCCCCGAATCCCAATTAACTTTATTTAGGACTATTTTGTGCTTAGAGCTTGTCTGATTTCCATAAGGGCCATGGAAAGCTGCTAGGGCTGGGTACATCTGTGGATACCAATGTCTCAGAAGAGGGCTTGTCACCAGTTTGACCTGGGGTTGGGACTAATAAAAGAGCTTTACTTGTGTCGCACTCCACAATTTTCAAAGTGCATTCATAAAATTTATCTCAAAAAAATATTGATCTCCAGGTGGAAGGTATAAAACAAAAATAAAGTACAAAACACCTAGTTATATTTAAATTCCAGATAAACAGCAAATAATCTTTTGATATATGTATGCCCAAAATATAGCATGGGACATTCTTAGACTAAAATATTGGTGGTGGTTTATGTGAAATTCAAATGTAGTTGGGTGTCCTGTTTCCTTTGTTGTTTTTTTGTTTGTTTGTTTTCAAACTGGCAATTCTATCCTATATCCTAGCAGAGGACTGGCATAATGTCTAAAGCACAAATGCTGATAATATAGACATGGTTTGCACTCTAAGCTCTGCAAGTTACTAACTTTGTGTCTTTTGGTAAGATTTGTCTTTTAAAATCCAACCAGAGTTTCCTTGTGTGCTCCAGGCCATGCTGTGAGGACTTAATGAGGTCATGTAGGTATAGTCTCAGCACACAGTGACAGCTAAGTAAGTTGTCGCTACGTATTTCCTCTTATTCCAGCCTTGCACAGGCCTGGAAGGAGGCAGCCAGGCATTTCTCTGCCCATGTAACAGAAGAGGAAACAGAGACTCAGAGAAGCTATGGGTCTCAAACTGTGACTCCCAGTTCAGCTTTTCTTACTAGGTTGGTAATCCCAGGCTTTGGTGTGGTGCCGTTCTGTCATGGAAAAGCAAACCCTGCAGGAACCTGTCTTCATAGAGCAGGAAAGCAGCCTCTCCCTGAAAGGTCCAACCAGGAGGCTGATGAGTCCCTTTGCCCATCAGCACCTGTGGCCAGCAGGGAAGGAGGAGACATTGCTTCCTGGGATTTCAGTCATTAGCCCTTTAATGCTGTAGGCCAAGACCCAGGCCACAGTGGGCTGAGATGCTCTTTCTTCTATCACTCTTCTTGTGCCCATCGGTGGACCAGCAGAGGCTCTTCCCATGAGGAATCCATGGCTCAATTCTTGCCACCCACTTTCCTTCCTCTGCAGGACGGCCCAATCCACACTTGCTCCTGGCACTAGCTTACATGCCACTTCTAGGATGTTTGAGTGTTACGTAACTCCTGGGAGTTATGGTAGGACACTCCGGATAAAAATGCTAGAAACCTGTCTTAAAAGGCAGGGAGGTCTGGACTCCCAGAAGCCCATTTCAGCCAGAGCAGCAGGATGGCAGCCTTACAGATCACTGCAGCCAAGGCTTGAACTTCGTCAATATTCTCTCAAGCTCTGTCTTCATTTGGCCTAATCACAGATGGTTTCTCTTCTCTAAAAGGAGGCAGGTAACTCACAACTTTCATCTTTACAACCTCATAATCGTACAGGAAGGCGGGTCTTCTCTACTAGTTCCAGTTAGAACAATCTTGGGGAAGGATCCTATTGGCCTATTTTAGGCCACATGCTCATCCCTGGACCAATCATTGTAACCTGACAGATGAGGTGCTCATCCTTTGGTTATCCCTGGGCCAACCATTATAGACAAAGGAATGAGATACTTAGTCTTTATCAGAAGCATTAGTTGTGTTGGGAGGGGAGAATTTTCAAAGAGTTGGGATGACAGGGTGCTAATACCAGAAGAAAGGATTGATGCTTGTCCCTCCTTGTAAATGAAGAGTTCAATGCAAGGAGAGGCTGTATCATCTTCATGAGAGGAGGTAGAAGGTAACGTGGGTCATGGAGATAGGATTATTGATCTCTATTTGGGTCTCTGCCTGACCACACATCATTTTGGTTTGGCTTGGGCTCTGGGATAGGGCTGGTAATAGTAATCCCCCCAAATACCCTCAGAGGCACACTTGTGGCCTGTGGGACAACTGATGCTTTTAGCACTTTAGGGGGTAATTACATCCATGGACTTCTCCTAGGTATTTACTTGATGCCTAGTAAAGTGCCGAGCACTTCAGGAGTTTCAAAAACAACAGAAGACAAAGATCCCAGCCTTTGAGGAATTTATAATCTTCTTAGGTTGACAAGATGTCCACATGCAAGACACTTAGAAAACGCTTTAAGGAAGTGCCAGATGGTGTCTGTTGAACAGGCTCTGAACTCTGTGACACGTCAGGGCATGGGACTGAGCCTTGGGCTGAAAGATGGGGAAGGCTGCCTAGAGGGATTCGAGCCGGGGCTCGGAGAACAAAGTGTAGGGTGAATACTGATGCGGAACTCACAAATAATAAAGGCTTTTAAATTTCTATTGGGTCTTGGGATAGATGAATGAAAACTGGGTTTTGTAAAGGATGTAGCTAGGGTGAATGCTGCCTTAGGATAAGGACCCAGAATTCTTGTTCTAAGGAATATGAAGAAATACGTCTGTTCTCAGGCTAGAACTTGGGTCTTGGCAAAGGGCAATTCACTTTCTGTGAAGATCTCTGCTTTGCCAATGCTCCATGAGGCACGCAGCCTTGGATCATGTAAATGACATGGAATAGGGAAAATGATTTATATTTCTTACCTCAAGCAAGCTAGGACTTGTTAATGAATGAATAAATGGGAAATGTTAAGAGAAACTTTTTAAATAAATATATTTTATTGATTTTTTATAGAGAGGAAGGGAGAGGGATAGAGAGTTAGAAACATTGATGAGAGGGAAACATCGATCAGCTGCCTCCTGCACACCCCCTACTGGGGATGTGCCCACAACCAAGGTACATGCCCTTGACCAGAATCGAACCTGGGACCCTTGAGTCCGAAGGCTGATGCTCTATCCACTGAGCCAAACCCGTTAGGGCTAAGAGAAACTTTTTAAAAAGACCATAGTTGGCAAGTCAGGAAGAAGTTTTCATGAAGATCGTGAAGATATAGGAAGCAGCAGGTGTGCAGGAAAGAACAGGGTTTTTAAAATCCAGAAGATCTAGGTTCAAATTCTACCTCTGTGGCCTGAGCCGTAGTTTCCTGGCTTATAAAAGAGAAATCAGCGTGGTACTTTGTAGGGTTTTATTTTTGAGGATGCAATACAAAGATTATCTATGCAAAATAACTTGGGACGGCACTTAACAAGTAGCAAAGACTCAATAAATAGTTGTAATTATTATTGGAAGGAAATGGTGTGAACAGTTGGAGTTGGAACCACTGCAGTTCAGTGCCTGTTATGTGTCTGACACTGGCTTACATAGGCACCTTACACACGTGATTAAACGTAATTGTCACAAGAGACACGTGAGGAAGATACTGTGATTCTCATGTTAGAGATGAGGAAACTGAGCCTCAAGGAGGTTAAGGGACCCAGGTGAGGTTGATTTGAACCTGGTGCCTGATTCCAGAATCTTACTCTCTTTTCCTTAGAGAGCAAATCAAAGCCGGGGATTGCCAGGGAATTTCCAGGCTAGGGCCCTGCATCACAGACTCTCTGTTCAGATGCCTTAGAAGGGACCAAAAAGATTGGGGGCAAGGAGGCTAAGTGATGCAAGCCCAAGGGAGGTGATGGCTAACGACAACATACGGGTAGGCAGTCTCTTCTTGAGCCAAACTCCTCAATGAGTTCCTGACAGCAGTGTTGCCCAGGAATGTCAGAGGGAGAGACAGAGTCCCTGAGAACCCGGAGAGCTAAGCAGGTGTGACCTTTCTCTTCCCTTGGGTCAGTGCCTTCTCTCTCGGGGAGGCCTGGAGCCCTTGGGAGCCCTCCTGCTCCGGTGACCCCTCTCCAGCCCTATGGAGGAGGGATGCTGGCTTCAGTTCCCCATGCGGAGGCGGCAGCTGGCCTCGGCCGTGGCAATGGTTCCTGTCTAATGAAAACATTGCAAGATGGACAAGGCATAAAGCAAAGCAGAGCCACTGATGTGTGGGCAGGTGCAAGCGAAAAAGAACAAAAAAGTATTTGAGCTTGCAAAGGTGAATTGCTGAGACATGGGATATCTTAATAGCGTGGGAAAAGGGGATTGTGAGATCAAAGGCTATGATAAGAGAGATATTATTTCCTCATGACTCTGAGAGCGACAGTCATACATGCAGGGCAGACACCCCACACATGCCCGTTTCTTTGATTTAAAAGTGAGACTTACTCCACCCTACCCTACCCCACCCCACCAGCCCACGCTGCACTGGTTTTATTTGCTGCTGGAATGCAAGACGTCCAGGGCCCACCACATTTGCTCTGGTGTGCTTTTAATTTTGTTTCCAGCTCACATTTATATTTCTTCATAGCGGAGTATTTTTCTGTGGCAGAGCATCCTGGTTTTGTCCTGAAGTCCCAGCCTGTGTTCTTCATTTGGTTGTAACCACTGGGACCATTCGGAGCCTTCTTTCTTAAACTATTGCATTTAAGAAAGGCAAGCCCATTTGCCAGCACTTTCTAGTTCTTAAAATTGAAAGCAGTTTGTTAGAGATTGTTCTCTGCTTTTGGAGATGGAGCTTTTTATTTCAGTTTATAGCCATTGTCTTCACACCCATCTCGGTGACTAATAGTGTAAGATGGATTTCCTTTTTTTTTTTCCTTCCTTGAAGTGAGTTTCAAATCCCCAAAGAATTTCTGGGAGGGTGAAAAAAAGATCCTTTAATTGAAGGCAAGAGAAAACAAAACAAAAAAGCATAAGAAAGCTGACAAAAATATCATGTTTAATGAAATCAAGTTCCATCTCTGCAGATGGCTGTGAAGGCACAAAATGACCTAAAGATAGAAAAATGGGTTTCCTTTACGTGCTTGGTAAAGACTGGTTTTTCTTTTGCATGTTGCATATGTGACCAACCAGCACATCACCGAGACCCTGACCCAGCAGGTAGGCAGGGAGTCCAGCCTACTTGTGACTCCTGGAGGCATCCTGGGCTCTGCTCCGAATGCCTGCAGCCCTGCATTGTGTCCTGTGTCACTTGACACTCAGAGACTCAGTTGTGCTTCAGATCCAAACCCAGTGTGACCTTGGGCAAAGGATTTAACCTCCCTGGGCCTCTCTTTCCTCCTTTGTGAGCTGGAGGGAATCGTATGTAGCTCAGCAGGTTTTGGTGAGGTTTATTTAAGATATGGTGGGGAAAGTTCTTGGTACAATGTCTGGCCCAAGAAAAAGTGCTGGTTCTTCCCGTGGCTCGGTCTTCCCACTGTGTGTGCAACCAGATCCCAATCTCCTGTAGTCGGGGCTGGCTTTTGCACACCTGAGGATACCGAGGAGGCCCTTCCAATATGCATGGACTAAAGGTATAACCAAGAATAACGAAACGACTGAGGCAGATTTCTTCAAATGACCTGAAAAGGTACCAGTCTCTCTGAACTTCCCTCTTAAACACACAACTTTAGCAAAACACACACAAAAAGACACATTGAAAAACTTGACAAGTTTGAAGTTAACTGTATTTCATTAAGAATTAATGACTTGAAAGTTTCCCTGTTCTGCTATCAATGCTCACATCTCTGGTAACTTTTCCTTTCCCGCTTCCTGTCTGTGGAATTACTCCTCCTGAGGCTGAGAGGTCTTGGTTCTGTTTTGCTGCTGAAGTGGACTTGACCCTTTTCCATCAGGGAAGGGTGCTCTGGCTGTAAGGAAGGCATTCGGATCTCTGGTTCATGAGATCTCAAGGTAGCAAAGTCACGTTTTATTTTGGAGTCTTACTTCCTAGAAAACCATGGGGACCTCTGTATCTCGAATCTGCCCTTTCTGTCTCCCTCTTCACACACACACTGTTTCCCACCCAGCCCAGAGCATTTTAAACACTCGGTTGGCATCTCTGACTCCCCCCAGGACCCCTAACCTGCATGCTGTTTTCCGAGCCTCACTTCCTTTCCTCCTCCTTGCTCTCTGTGCAGTAGCACACCCTCCCTCTTCTGTTTGTTTGTCCAGCTTGACTTGTTATCTCTCTGGATGCTATTTGCTCATCTCCGTTCCCTTTAAGATGGGGCATGGACACCTGAATTCACTAAGTTGGCTTCGTCGAACCCAAGGGGGTATTGTCTCTCATTTATTCTTCTTTCCCTCTTTCTTTTTTCTTCTTCCTTCTCTTTCCCTCTCTTAGTGTGTGTCAGCCCATGTACCTTGCAGCTATTCTGGCTGGAGTGTCATATTTTTAAAAATTCAGAAAAACCTTTTATTTTGATGTTCTTTATAAAAATTCCATATCATACCTAGCAACCCAAATTGGCCTGAAAGATAAATAGCAGCTACTTTTTCTTTTTCAAATTACAAAAGGTTTCCCCTCCAGGAACAATAGCTGGTACACTGACGGTGAACCCATTTATTAAAATGATTTATATTTCACTTTCCTGAAATGTGTCTATTGTGTAATTTGAGGCAAACCTGTGTTCCTTTATGGGTTTTCCGTCCCCTCATTCTGTTCACTCCAGCCCTTCCCTGCCCATCCTTGCCTTTGCCAGTTTGCTAGAGACTTAGCAGCAAGTGCACTTTAATACCTTCGTCAGGTGAGTCAAGTCCGGAGCTCTTTGATGTGCATCCTTCCCTTGCTCTTCCAGGGCAGGATGGGTGAGAAGGGAATAGCACTGCTTTTAATCACCTGGAAAACATGCCCTTCCCCTTGGCTTTGCTTTTGTTCAGAGGCTTTTAAGCTTGTTAAGTCACACCTGGCCCCCAAATAATTGCATCTTCTACATTAAAGTTTATGGCCCTCTTTAATGGGGCTGGCATGAGAGCTGGGGAGCTTAGAGACAGACCACGGCTTTCACTGAGCAGGGAAACTCACCCGGGTGTGATACTGTGGGGGTGCACCACATCGTCTTGGAGGGGAGCACTCACCCGCAGGGCCATGGGGGTTCTGAGTGTAGAAGCCTGCATGCTCTGACTGCCAGAGTGACCCTCACAGAGACTGGTTAATGATGCCCCCTCCTTGCTTGGTGATCTTGGCTTTCTATTTTGTCTAAAATCCTTTCTTTCAAATAGCCTCAAAATGTCTTTTATCTCTGCCAAGGCCAAAGGAGCAATAAGAGTTAAATTTAGTTAGCTGTGCCTAAAGTCAGTCTCTCTCTCTCTCTCTCTCTCTCTCTCTCTCTCTCTCTCACACACACACACACACACACACACACACGCACACTCACACATGCATGCATACGCATGTTCTCTTTCTCTCTCTCTTTCAACTTAACTGGTTTAATTTCCATTATGAAAGGTGAAAGGTGAAGTCCTGGTAGGGAGTTGGGACATTGCCCTTGGGAACAAAGTTAGCACATGAGTGAAATACGGAGTCTGAGAAAGATCACCTTTTTTTTCTCTGAAGGGCAGTGAGGTGACTGGCTCTGGGTGCAGGCGGGACCCCCCAGGGGAGCCTGGCGCGCTGCAGACAGGCTGCTCTGCCCTTTCTCTGGTTACCCGATCTCGCTCCATGTGCTGCTTTTAGAGCTTCCTGGTGCGCAGGTCTGGCCTCACCAAAGGGAACAGCCATCGTGTCCAGACACATTGCAGACTTCTGGCAAAATAGCCGGAGCTCACGAAAATTTACACTTTTCCTGGCACCTGGCCGAGAGCATGAGCAGGACTTGGCTTGGGTTTGCTTTCAGTTAGAAAAGCCCTTTGGGGGGTTGGGGGGGTGGGCGGTGTTGAGAGTTGGGGGTGGGGTGGCAGCAAGATCCTTAGGAAGGGTCAGAGCTGCTGAAATAAATATCGGCTGGGCTGGGGAGAGCAGTTCCTGTAATTATATCTGCCCGATGACTTATAATCAGCATTCTTAGCAGAGTCTGTAACTTTCATGCTTTTTTTCGTTCTGTGTGCAGTATGGGTGGCACTGATGGGGGACGGGTGGGGGAACATAACACCTGATTTAAAAAAAATGACGGTGTTAGTGGTGATTGCTGCTGTTGCCATGAACATCATCCTCATGGAGATTCCCTCTGAAATACTGCCAAGGGGGCATTTGCTGGAATTTCTCGTGTTTGGGAAGGAGCCTGGGGATGGGGCATTGTTTTTCCTCAGGAGAAGCCTGTGTACCTAGACATTTTAAACAGCAAAACGAGGCTGAGCCTGTGAATAGCTCAGACTTGCCATGTGGGTCCTGCCCTCCAAGCGAGGGTCCGGTTTGGATCCCCACCGAATGCAGCCCATTCTCCGTCTCCTGCCTTTGAACAACTTGAGAGAAACCAGCCGTCTGCCAGTCCACAGGCTGTGTCATTTCCTTCCCTCTCCAAGCCTCACTCTTTCCACAAAGGAGACTTTTCAAATTAACGTTTTCAGTTCATTAAAGACCTTTTCGCAAACATTTCGTTCTGGTAAAGGCAGCGTTTCATCTGGAAATGGTCAGGCTCACGCTGGCACAGAATGGTGTGAGAAAGAAAAAAAGTCAAACCCCTTCCACCAAGTGGACAGACAGTGTGCATTAAGCCTCACCTGGCTCTTCCTTAGAGGACCAAGTGATTTCCTTGAGGGAAAAACAAAATCAATGAATGAAAATTATTTGCTTTTATTTGTTTTGCAAAGGAATAGGGGAGCTTGGCTTTCTTCATTCCCTTTCTTAAAAAAAATAAAGAATTCTCTGGGAAGAAGCAACTCACCACCGTGCCCCTTTGTCTTGCTTTTGCTAGCATCCATCCCAGCCTCTCTGGGTCCGCTCTGTGCTTGGGAGTAATGCATGAAAATCCATCTGCCTCCAGATGAAAATATGGTCTTCCCATCCCTGCCTGGTTTGAACAAGTCCCTTGGAGAGTCTCATGTCGATGGCTGGCTACCCCAGAACAGCTCAATGGAGCAAAGCAGCAGTACCTTGACAATCTTGATTGCATGGGACTTGTTGGACAAAGTTACAGAAAACATTCAGTTGACACAGGACTGGAGATAGGCCTGCTGAGCATGAGTTTGTACTGCTGTCGTTGCCCCAGCCTGGGAGAAAAGAATCAAGAATCTTAGTGCAGAAAGGACCCTCAGAAACTAGCTAGTGTGTGTGTGTGTGTGTGTGTGTGTGTGTGTGTGTGTGTGTGTATGTGTTTTAGCTGTGTTTTGTAGCGCCCCAGACAACTTCAGGCTTAGTTCCATTTTTATCTGTTAAATATGTGGAATTTGGCATGAGATTTCCACTAGACCTTAAGCTCCTTGAGGCCTTGTGTTGTGTGTGTTGTTCATGTTATTTGCACCTAAGTAAATATTTGAGTGAATAGAGTGAGTAATGTAGCTTAAAAGGAGTTTGAAAACCACAGATCTAGGCCTTTTGCCCTTCCCTTCCACCCATTTTACATCAAGGCTAGAGAAGCTGAGTGGGTTTCCTAAAGTCCTCCAGCTAGCCTAGTCCACAGCTAGGGTCCTCATGTCTCCTCCATCAGTAGGACCCAACAAAACCCATAAATGCCAACTTCTGGTGGGCAGCTTTCAGGTGGGCTGCTCTTCCCCACTCACCATCCAACCAGTGAGCATGACTGGCTCGGGTATTTAAGACTGTGAGCTACATGAGAGCAGGAAGTATGCTTGTTTTGTTCATCACTATGTTCTGTATACCTAGCACAGTGCCTGACAGAAGCTGCTGGAATCCTGTACAATTTGTTGAATGAATGAAACAAACACAATTGCAGCTCAAGTTCCCTTCTCTTGAATAATCCAGAGAGAAAGATAATGCTTAGTCCCAAATTTGTCCTCAAGAACCCAAGGGTCATGAAGGTCATTGGTTCTTAAAGTGTCAACACCAATGGGGCTTCACACTCAGCAGCATCCAGCCTCTGCTGTCATTGCCATCATCATCATCATCATCATCATCATCATCATCAAGAGCAGCAGGCAGGTAGGTGATTCCTTACTCTTATGAGCTGCACAGGGAAATAAGCAGCTCTGGCCTTGCTTGAACATGGCTACGGATTGGTCCTACCCCTCATCTCACTCCTGCCCTGTGCAAATGGCTTTCTACAGCCTGAATTCATGGCGTGATGCAAAGCACATCATAGTCCTGAAGCAGCAGATTTGGGTGCTAAAGTTGGCTCTACAACTTCTTGGTTCTGTCACCTTGTACATGTCCCCTGTCTTATTTGACTTCAGTTTCTGTATCTGACAAAAGGGAAAACAGATTATGTGGGTTTGCTTTTTAACAGCTGTGTGATATTGGTCAGACTACATAATCTTTAGCTCTAAGCCTCAGTGTCCTTAACTGTAGAATGGATTACTAACAGTAGGTACCTCTCAGGGTTGAAGTAAGGATTATGAGCTAATGTATGCAATATGCTCAGCATAGTAAATACTTGAATATATGTATATAGTCAAGCCCCATTGGTGCTGACACTATATATATATATATATATATATACACACACACATAGTATATACACACACACACATATTCATTCATACTTGTTTTCATCCCACAGGAATTGTAAGATTCATATGGAACAATTCATTCCACAAATGAATTCTATATAAGGGAAGGCTATTGAATTTTTAATTATTTTCTCTGTATATCCAATTACCTACTAGCGTTCACACTTAGCTGTTTTATAGAAATACCAAAGGTAAATTGTTCCAAATGGAAGTCATGACCTTAGTTCATTTCCAGCATTCTCCCCACCTCCCTTACCCTTCCTGCCCCACCCCCCACACCCCAAACTCATCTCCTCTTCCTGTGTTTCCTGTTTCAGTAAATGGTGTCAACATCTTTGTAATTATCCAAACCAACAGTTGGAAAGAAGTCAACTTCCACCTCACCTTCATAACTAATCAATTACCAAGTCCTGTCAAATCCCCAGTTAGGGCACCCTCTTCTAAAGCTGGGTCCACTTTCCCTCAGCACCGTGCTACCCAGGATCGAGGCATAACCTGTTGCCTGGGCTTGAGCAGCTGCCTCTCAGTGACTCTACTGTCCCATTGTTGCTGTCTACCCTTACATGTCTACCCTCATATGTTTGTATCTTTCTACTTTTGCTTTTGGCCTTTATGCAAACAACAACTCTTCCCCTTACCTGGACAGCTCTTCAGAACTAAGTTTAGAGAGTTCCCACAGGCAGCCTTCCTGACTACCCTTCTTCAGTCTGAGTGAGGAGTTCCTTTGAGGTTCATCTTACCTCTACTGTCCCAGGCATACCTTTGCCACAGTATTAATCATTAGGCCATAGTAAGATTTTTAGAGACTCTAAACCTAGAATGGATTAAGGTGTCTTTTTTTGTTTGTTTTTAAATATATTTTTATTGATTTCAGAGAGGAAGGAAAAGGGAAAGAGAGATAGAATCATCAATGATGAGAGAGTATCATTGATCGGCTGCCTGCTTCACACACCCTACTGGGGATCAAACCTACAACCTGGGCATGTGCCTTTGACCGGAATTGAACCTGGGACATTTCAGTCTGCAGGCCAACACTCAGTCTACTGAGCCAAACCAGCTAGGGCAAGGTGTCTTTATTTCAATCATCATTTTCACTCCACAGTTTTTGTTTTGTAATTTGGAGCCAAATTGTTGTTTTCTTCTTAAACATTTTCTTGGCCCTTGACACACCCACAGCCTCAGGCACTGTACCCACAGTGCCTGGTGCATACAATAGCTTTGCCTGTGGGTACTTCCAGGACCAGAGTGATCCACCTAAAAGGAGCAAGATGTATTAAAGTCGAGTTCAGTATCCCCGCAAAACTGTTCCCCATCCCTTTCATCCTGTTCCCGGGCCTTCTCTCCCGCCCCGCCCCATCTGCCAGACTGCAGGCGTGTGCGACAGAGGATGAGCTCTGAGTTTTATGGTATCGGTAGTTGTCCCCCAAGTGCACGCGTCTAATTAGGCTTGACACTACCGAGGCGTTTCCCTGACATTTATGTCACTGTCTCTCAATCTTTAGCAGCATTCGGTCTTGTGGGAAACACAACAAACAATGTCAGAAACAACATAAAATTCCCCATTAGAGGGGGCCCTCGGAAGCCGTGCTGCTGTTTATTAGGCGCACTCAAAGGGGAGGCCGAAGGGTGGGGCCCGTGTGTGGATGCCGCGCTAGGAGGAAGAAATAAAATGGCTCATTTAAATTCTTAAGAACTGCAGAGGAGGCAGAAGACACAATGAGTATCTTAGAGAAGAAAGGCCATCAGTTGAACAAACTAATCACATGGTAATCAAAGTGATTCGCTGCCTACTGAGAAGTACTTCAGAAGAAGTTCCAGCCCGGGAGAGTAAAAACCCTATCGAATGACAGCTTTCATAAATTATAGATCTTTTAAAATTGCATAAAGTAATGTGTAATAACGTGCGAAATGGATTTAAAGACGAAAAGTGCCCTAAGCATCTGAGGAAGGCCAGTGAACAGGCAGGTCTGACTTGGAAAGGGGCTGTGCGGGCCTTTGCAGGATGACCCATCTCTGTGCAAGCCCTGCCTCCCAGTGCAACCTCCGCCCTGCGCCAAGCCCCGCCCTCCGCACCAAGCCCCGCCCAGACCCGGGTCTCCAGGCGCTGATGTAAAGGTGCTCTGCATTACCTGATTGCTGCCTGGATCGGGATGCCTAGAGAGACTGGCTCCACGAAGACCATAACGGGGTACGTGACAGTTCTTTCCCCACTACAAACCGCACCCCCATTTTTACAGACTGGCGAGCTAAGCGTTGGCCGGGGCACGGGGACCCTGGCCTCTGCGCCGAGGGCAGACTTCCAGCCCCGTAGTCAGGGTAGGCCACTGGGTGAGCTGTGGTTGGTGAGAGTACTACCTACCGAAGTTCTCCCCTCTCGCCCTAAGATTGGCCTAAATAGTGGGCTGAGTCCTAAATTCCTCTGCCACCAGGGCTCTAGCTGTGTGGGCATGTAGGATTGTGGCCTGCAGAGCAGGGCAGCTCAGGGACACGGTAGCCCGCGTCTGCACGTGAAGGCCAGGCCAGCTTGCAGCCAAGGGTCAGAAGAGAAAACAGGCTTGTGGAGAACCTAGCTGTCTCTGGAATACACTCCAAAATAGTGCAGGATAGCTTAAAAGCTGGGCCTGAGGTTCTTAACCTGAGATCCTTGAGTTTGTGGAGGGTTCTTGCACCTCTTCAACATGGGTCAAAATATTGTGTGTATGAGTTTTTCCCCACTTTTATCCTATTCTCAGAGGCTGAGAGTGAAGGCTCGCTGCTGCTTGGACCAGAATAGTATGACAGTGTCTGAAGCCTGCCTCTGAGATTCTTTGAAAAAATGATGGGTCAGGCTCAGGATTTCTTTTTCCTTGTGTCTCCCTTTCCTTTTCTTCCTACCCTCTAGTGGGGAGGGAATGATGGATAAGAGGTAGAGATTTGTTAGCATCATATCCTGTGGTAGTGCTGCTATTGAGAGACTAGGAAGAGGAGAGTTGATGTGGCTCATTTAAAATATCACTTTAGATCAGTGGTTCTCAACCTTCCTAATGCCTCGACCCTTTAATACAGTTCCTCATGTGGTGACCCCCAATTTCATTGTTACAAATTGAACATAATTAAAGCATAGTGATTCATCACAAAAACAATATGTAATTATATATGTGTTTTCCGATGGTCTTAGGTGACCCCTGTAAAAAGGTCGTTCGACCCCCAAAGGGGTCGCGACCCACGGGTTGAGAACCGCTGCTTTAGATATTAGAGACCGTGATAGGCAGGGTAAGGACTCAGCCTTGCCCTTCCAGAATGCAGGCAGGAGCAAGGGTCACCTGGACCTCACCAGTTTCAGTGTAGGGGCACAGTGAGAGGAGCCAGGGAGATCAGCGGGAAGGGACTCCCAGAGACCATCTGAGACAGTCTGTTAAGATGAAAAGTGACTCGATGGGAAAATGGACAGTTTGCAGTATTGTCTCAATGCTGTGCCTGCTCGCAATGGGTTCAGACTGCCATTGTTTTCTTCCTGGTAATGGGCTCTACCTGGAAGCCCTTGCCGACGTCCAGGGCATGGCTGAGAGGTCACAAACGGTTCCATGGCTTAATAAGAAAAGTTGGAAAACCACTCGTGTAGCCTAACAATGGGGCTTTGTGCACTAGCCTGACCCTGCCTACCAGCCGGCCTTTTGTTTCCAAAAATTATTGGCACCGGACTTCAGGAGGCCGTCAGCTCTGCTTCTCTCTTAAAGTCAGAAATAGTTGCAGCTGGCATTTATTTTTGATTTTTTTTTTAATCTTACTTAATTCCAGGGACCTGCCCGTCTCTGAGGCCATGGCTGAACAGGAGCGGCCTGCTCTTTCTCCCCCATTTGTAAGGCAAGACAGGAGACAATACTCTGTCCGACTCAGTGCCGGCTGTCTGGATGAGTGCGACGCCAGCTGTCAGCCCGGGATGAGGTCAGACAGAGGCCACCCTGGTCCCAGGTGGGCAGGGGTCACCCAGGTGACCAGACTGCACCGAAGGCCCAGGGAGTGTGCAGGAGCATGAACTGTTGGCCTCCTCTGCAGGGGAGGAGCTGCAAGGGCTGATGGGAATGAATTGCAAACTCTGGCCAAGGGGGTCAGCATTCCAGGTGCCTCCATCCTTTCAGGAAGTTCAGGCTTTCTATTGAGCTGAGCTGTGCATCTGCAACTTGCACACAGGGGCCTCCAGGCTGTGCTGGCAGGGCAGCCTGTCATCCTTAATAGCTTTATCATCTCGGGGAGTGCTTCAGGCAGAGGTGGTGCATAGATCCAGCCCCATCCCTGGCTTGGAAGGCAGTGAAGTGTAATGATTAAGGATGAGCATTCTGGAGCCAGGCAGCCTGTGTTCAAATTCTGCTCTGCCACTTAGTAGCTCGGCAACTCTGGGCAAGTGATTTAATTTGTTCATCTATAAAACAGGCCAAATGAAAGTATGTACTTGTTTCATAGGGTGGCTGTAAGTTTGAATGAATTGATGCATATAAAACCCTTAGAGCAATGCCTGGTAAACAGTAAGAACTCAATAAATGTCAGGTTTTATTATTAGCAAAAAATATACAGCCTGTAAGCAGATCTCCAGGGGAAAGGACCCTTCTTAACTTCCCTGGTAGTTGTGTTCTGGTACCTTCTTATCTAAATAATTCCTTTAAATTGGGGCCTCTGCCTTTTTCTATAAATTCTCTTATCTAATAATATAGTATGTTCTTATTAAACATTTTTTAAAAACTCTGATTAAAAAACAAACAAACCTCAAACTCTTTGTATGAATATACTTCAAGAAAGGAAAAATCTTTAGCCTAAGGCTAGGCCCTAGGATAAGATCCTAACAGTTTGTGTTTTTTATAAGCTCCAGTTTTTAAAAAGGCACGCTACCAGATCAAAGGTATGTTGTAAAGCTATAGTAATAAAATAGTATGATACTGGTTTAGGAAAAAGATAGACAAAGCAATGGAACAAAATCGAAAGTCCAGAAATGCAGCCAGAAATATATATGAGACATTATTAAATTATAAAGGCGGTACGGCAAAGCAATGGGTAATTGATATGTCCTTTCGATAGATGGTATTGAGACACTGACAAATCATTTGGAAAAATAAATAAACCTGTATTCCTAAATGTAAAAAGAAAAAGTAAATCATAAAAGAGCAATCACAAAAAAAAAAGAATGTAAACTTTAATGATATTCAAGTAGAGCAGACATTCCTAAGTATGACATGAAGCCCTGGGAGCTATAAAAAAAGCTGACTAGTTTGATGACATAGACTCTAAAACTTCTTTGTGTCAGTATAGTAAATAAAACATGCTGAGTCTAGATAGCAAAAATACCATAAACAAAAAATGGCTACCTTGGGGAAATCTTTTTAAACATATAGTTCCTTAATATGCAAAGAGCTCTTCCAAATCAATAAAAAGACAAGTATGCCAGTAGGAAAATAGGTGAAACTCAAGAATAGATATTTTTTAAAGGAAAAGACATAAGTGACCAATAAATATATGAGATTTTTTTTTTTTTAAAAAAGCAGGTTAAACCATATATCATTTTCACTTTTCTAATTGGTAGTTTCAAGAGTCTTATAATGCCTAGTGTTTCCAGGGTGTTAGGTTACAAGCTCTCGAACAGTGTTGGTGGGCATGTAATTGGTACTATTTTTAAAAAAGGCAGTTTGATAACACTGGTATGTATCCAAATTCAAAATGTACATTCATAGTGACATAGAAATGCCATTTCTAGTAATTTATTCTATATACATTTGTGTATTTGTGCTTACATATCTATCTATCTAAATGAACATTTAATATGCAACATTCCTTATAATCACAAAAATTGGAGACAGCCTAAATTTCTATCAGTAGGGGAATGATTAAATAAAATACCTTGATACAATGGAATCCTTTATAACTTCTAAAAAGAATTAAATAAGTCTTTCTATATTTTTATAGAAATTTGTCCAAAATATGTTAAGAGAAATAGCATTAAGATAGTTTATATAATACTAGCTTACTTGTATGAAAATGTTTGTGTGTATTATATTCTTTTTAAAAAATTTTTTTTATAATTAAATCTTTATTGTTCAGATTATTACATTTGTTCCTCTTTTTCCCCCCCCCCATAACTCCCCTCCTTCCAGTTCCCACCCCACCCTCCACCCTCACTCCCCACCCACTGTCCTCATCCATAGGTGCACGATTTTTGTCCAGTCTCTTCCCTCATCTCCCACACCCCCTTCCCCCGCAAGAATAGTCAGTCCATTCCCTTTCTATGTCCCTGATTCTATTATAATCACCAGTTCATTCTGTTCATCAGATTATTCATTCACTTGATTCTTAGATTCACTTGTTGATAGATGCATATTTGTTGTTCATAATTTGTATCTTTACCTTTTTCTTCTTCTTCCTCTTCTTAAAGGATACCTTTCAGCATTTCATATAATACTGGTTTGGTGGTGATGAACTCCTTTAGCTTTTCCTTATCTGTGAAGCTCTTTATCTGACATTCAATTCTGAATGATAGCTTTGCTGGATAAAGTAATCTTGGTTGTAGGTTCTTGGCATTCATCACTTTGAATATTTCTTGCCACTCCCTTCTGGCATGCAAAGTTTCTGTTGAGAAATCCGCTGACAGTCGTATGGGTACTCCCTTGTAGGTAACTAACTGTTTTTCTCTTGCTGCTTTTAAGATTCTCTCTTTGTCTTTTGCTCTTGGCATTTTAATTATGATGTGTCTTGGTGTGGTCCTCTTTGGATTCCTTTTGTTTGGGGTTCTCTGTGCTTCCTGGACTTGTAAGTCTATTTCTTTCACCAGGTAGGGGAAGTTTCCTGTCATTATTTCTTCAAATAGGTTTTCAATATCTTGCTCTCTCTCTTCTTCTGGCACCCCCATAATTCGGATGTTGGTACGCTTGAAGTTGTCCCAGAGGCTCCTTACACTATCTTCATATTTTTGGATTCTTTTTCCTTTTTGTTTTTCCGGTTGGGTGTTTTTTGCTTCTTCGTATTTCAAATCTTTGACTTGATTCTTGCGATCCTCTAGTCTGCTGTTGGATCTCTGTATATTATTCTTTATTTCAGTCAGTGTATGCTTAATTTCTAGTTGGTCCTTCAGATCTACCTATTGCTATGGGTGAGAGTGGATACTGAGGAAGACAATGAAGGGAGAATGAAAAGATTAAATGAGGGGACCTTGCTTGGGCCAACATGGTGTGTGCCATGAACTGGGGCACAAGGGCAACTAAGCTCTGGGCACCTGTCCATTTATTCATCACCCATCCTCGATTATAGCTCTACCTGGTATTTCATTTGAAAGAGGATAAGGTTGACATGGAAGGTCCCTCACCAGCTGACACCATCCTTCCTTTTCCTCAGTGTGTCCTTGCTAAGGGCCATTCAACAGCTGGCTAGAGAACAGTGTAATCAGGCCTCCTGCTTGTGGGCCTGCATTCCAGGTGGCTTCCCCTCTGCCTGGCCTTGCCCTGTCCTGCTGCTGGTGTCATGGTTTCAGATTGGAAGGACTGGTACATAGCTCCCTCCTTCTGTGCCCTGTGCTCTTCCATGCCATCTTTAGTCTGCTACTTAGGAGACCACCTTGAGCAGCCTTGATGTTCACAGATCATCTCTGAGTCTAAAAACACCCCTTCCCTCAGGAAGGTCTTTTTCCTTGTTAGAATGCCATGGTTGTACAACTCACCTCACATTCGTTGTGTCCAGCATGTTGACTTGATTCAGTGGAAATGCATATGCATATGGAAAAGCAAAATTGACCAAACCTGACTTTCAGCAATTTTAATCATTTAGATTCTGGTGACTCTAATCTTAATTAGGCTCCAGCATCCTTGAAAATAAGTTGCCTGTGGATAGTGTAACTTGCAGCTGGTTAGGGCCTATAATTACACCCATGGTTGAGAGGATGACTGTTACAGAATGACTCTTGCCATTGGGCAAAGAAATCAGAACGTCAGCCACCTCTGGCCCTGCCAGGGCATTGGGTCTTCAAGTTCAATAGGGTTCAAGCTATGGAGTGTTAGCATATCATGGTTTTTCTTTGTCAGGCTTTTTAAAAAAATATATATTTTTATTGATTTCAGAGAGGAAAGGAGAGGGAGCAAGAGATAGAAACATCAATGATGAGAGAATCATTGATCAGCTACCTCCTGCATGCCCCCGACTGGGGATCGAACCCGCAACCTGGGCATGTGCCCTTGATTGGAATCGAACCTAGGACCCCTTCAGTTCATAGGCCGACACTCTATCCACTGAGCCAAACTGGCTAGGGCTTTGTCAGTCTTTAAAGATGAGGAAAGGAGTCTGGAGCCTGAATAAGCAAGACCTGGAATGTTGAGCCAGATCTATAAAGAGGAAACATTAAAATATTTTCATCTGGATTAATTCTGTGCTGGTGGTATCTTTCTGTAGCTATCTAGGGATAAAGTCTAATCACAATAATAATAATTTAAAAAAATCCCAATCGAGCCTCCAAACATCCTATCCTCATCAGAAACTTGGCAGCATCATTCTGTTTTTTTTTGTTTTTTTTTGGCACTATTGGGAAGCAGAGGCCTGGAACTATGCACTTCTATATCTTTCCTGACCCAAACTAAGATTCCAGGATAAAGGTAGTCGTGATATTTGTTGGTTTTGTACACTTGATTTCTTTCTTCATCTTGTATTTTTCTCTTTCTAAAGGTTTAATTGATGTACCAACATGACAGTAGATGAGTCTTCTGAAAAGAATTCTTTTGCAAGGTAAGTGGTGGGAGGGGGTACAAAATTGAAAAGATACGGGGGTGGGGTGACTGGGCATTGTGGAGGCAAGGGTTACCATTTGGCAGAGTCTGTCTGTGGGAGCCACTGGAGTAGAGGCTTCCTGGCTCTAGAAGCTTCTACAGGATGTCCTGGGCCTGATGTTTCCCCTCTCTGCAGTTGTGAGAGAGCCTAGGGATAGGGACCAGGAACAGGACCAGGGCCACCCACTGTGACCACTCAGTCCCTTCCTGCTTTTATCAGGGACTTAGGAGACCCATCCTACAGAACAGAGGTCTTGAAAATTGATGTGGTGTGTAACAGCTTTCCTTTTTTTAAGTGGTGGCAACTGGTTGCATGAGAAATGCTGTGTCCAGGTTGATGTACATGTTAGTAGTGAGAGGAGAAAGGCACCTGGTGCTAGGACCTGTATGGAATTTGGAGCCCTTTTTTTGGCTAGTTATTTGGCATTATGATAATCGGCAAGGTGTTTGGCCCTCTCTGATGAGACAAAGGCAGTAATTTCTGGTAGGTTCTGATACTACTGTTAAGAAGAGGTGTGGTAATGATTCTGTGGGAGAAATTGGGGGATGGAAATAAGAAGGAACTCGCATTAGAAATGTGCCTTGGTGCCGCCCAGAGGAAATTTTTGTAGAGCTGGCAATGGGAGCAAATAAGCATAGAAATGTTTCCTGCCCATGTAAATGTTTTCTCAGCCACAAAGGTGGTGGTTGGAAAGCAGACAAAATTGGAACTTATTTTGTCTATGGGGCTGGTACAAAATAAAAAAGTAAATAAAGTCGGCGTGCAGATAAGGACTTACTTCCAAGTGATCTCTAAGATAACCATTTTGAAGGTAGGTAGGACTGTGGTGGAGGGTCACAGTATCCAAAGACAAGAAGAGCAATTAATCCAAGTGCAGTTTCCTCTTTATTGTGCCCCGTGTCTTTGGCCTTGAAGGGCAGAGACTCCGAATTGGTCCGGTGTGATGCTTCAGCAGTCATAAAGATTTAATTACAATCCCTATTTGATCAGGATTATAATGTGAGGCCCAGTTCGTATTTCCTGGGATTCTCTCTGGTCGCCCTGCACTTTCTCCCCTTCCCGCCCACCTTCCTTTAGTGCCCCCTCCCATGAAAAGGGTGACCAGTTTTGAATTACGGTAATAGCTGCACTCTTGGTTTAGGACTAACCTCCCTGAAATTTTCAGGACCACTAATTTGTGGTTACTCCAGTGCTAGAATGAACTTGGCGCTCTGGCCTTTAGACTAGCAATGCAGTAAAAGTTTAAAGCGAAGACTGCCTCAGAGCCAAAAGAAGAGAGGAGATTGAAACCTAAAGGTTATCCTGAAATGCACTTTACTGTTATCTATGAGAACAAATGAGTTAAAAAAATTTCAAATACCAGAATACCCTACAGGGAGGAGATATAACTATTAAAGGGCTGTTATAGCTGCAATAAATGTAGGAACAATAAAAATAAATTGATGAAGTAAATGTCAGCGCTGTTCCCCTGAGCTGCCCCCACACCTTTGTCCAAAAGTAGAACATCTCCAATTACAGAGGGTGGAAGCAGCCTTCAATGACAATATGACAAGGACAGAACACAGAACGCTGGCACAGAGAACACAATTATGCACAGCCTTGAAAAATTGTATCATAGCACAATGCATGGGAGAAATCAATTAATGATGCAGGGCTTCCAGTGCTGTCTAATAATCCTAGAAAGGAAAGGCGGGGGGGGACAAACCCCCGTACACCCAGTGCATCAAAAGGTGACCCTTAAGTGGAAGTCTACATAATACCAGAGGTCAGTCTTCAGAGTTTATAGCATCTGAAATTCTCTTTCTTTTCTTCTCAAATTTTTTCCCCTTAAAAAAAAAATCTAACAGTCTTAAGGAGGCATTTAAGTAAAAGTCACTTCTTCTTTGGTTAAATAGCCTTGCAAAAGAGAGTTCTTGGGTGGAAAGGGCAGGGATGAGCAATGCACGTGGCTGTCGTCGCAAGCCCAGCACCTGAAAGGGAAAAGGCAAAAGTTAGGCATAAACACGGTGGAAGGTAGAAGGTGATTTATCTTGTGCAATTTACAACAGGTGCTAAACATTACGAAAACCAGAGCCATTAAGCAATCAAATTAAGCTATAATTATAACCGAAGAAAACTGTACAGGAATTCTAATTAATTCAAATCTGAACATGTCCAAGAGGAATGCTCCAGCAACCCCACTTCTGAATAAAACAAAACAAAAATAACCCTTGGATAATGCCTTCAGATTGCACAGGAAATTAAGAAATACTTCTCTGCTGGAATATTCCAGGCATTTCTTATTAAACAGTGAGAGAAATTCCCTGCATCGCCTGAGCACTTGGCTTTTCAGGTACACACTATATAAAGCGTGTAGTTGGGGGGCCCTTAACTCAGAAGGATTTTAAGACTGAGTGGACCAAGGGGATTCCACTGTACATGTAAGTACTTCAAAGGGTCTGAAGGGTTAGTTCATTCTTCTCTCCTTTGAAGGTTTCTCCCAGGGCATGTGAGCCTTCTAAAGAGCTCTTTACACTCCCCTTCTATTTTTTTTTTTTTGGTGTGTGTGTCTTTTTGGACCAATTCCATTTTCTTTTCAGCTGCTCCTCTTCCAATCCTCAGTCCCAGTCTTTCCACCTGACTTGAGCTTTCTACTTTTCTTCCACTCCCAGGGAGCCCTGGGGTGTCAGAAGACCAGGGCAGTGTTTTCTGTTGGATGTGCCTGAGCTATGCTGGTTGTGTCCCATTAAGACACATGTTATGGGAGAAAGGAGATGTTTAGCTATTTGAATGAGATTTCTAACCCAAAGACTGAATGGTTTATTTAATTGTTTTTTTTTTTTATTTCCCTAATTCATGATACTTTAATTTTAACAACTCAAGAATAGGAACCACAACAAAAACAGGGCAATGACATCTACTGTTAATCAAAAGCTTATTATGTATCAGCTATTGTGCTATCTCAGTTAATTCTCTCAACCACTCTATGAAGTAGGCGCTCTTTAATACCCATCTTATAGGAAAGAGTCAGGACCCAGTGTTGACTGTTGAGTTGACTATGAAACAAAGACCCCTTTTTATTAAAGGGTTGCTCTTGCATTTCTCAATAATTTAACATGAATTCTCTGTTTTTTACTCTCTCAGGTTAAAGTGGAGGGGAGTGTGGGTGGAGGGAGAGGATTTTCTCTAGATGAGTTCCCTCTGAACTGAGTGCCTGGTGGCCCCTGTCCTTAGCACAGTCCTTCCCACTGTTTTGAACATTCACTTCTGAATACATCCTTGACTTTGACTCTGCTTCCATTCACATGACAATATGGTGCTTGGGGGCAGAGATATGTGAAGAAACACTGAATCTGTGCATACTGTTGAATTCATAGCTGTTTTAACCATAACTGGAGTTGATGTTCTCATAGGAATCTCCACATTGATTGTTGCCAGTGTTGATAAAGGGCATATAACTGGTTTTCTTCTGTGCTGGGTCCCTCGGAGCCTTTCTCCCCCTTTGATTCATGGGATATGGTAGCTTCCTAAGTTACCAACTTGGCAAGATTAGTTCGTAAATGTTTGCTAGAAGCAATTCTAATAATAGTACTGTGAAGAAATTCTAATTCCCATGGTTAGGTGAGGAAACCAAGAATTAGAGAATGAGGAATTTGACCAAGGTCACATTGCCATTTATGTGGTGGACCCCAAAAATGAGCTAGAGTACAAAATGCTCTATGCATGTACATGGGTGTCCGCACCCACCCTTCTCTGCCAGACTCCCCTTGGGAAGTGGAGCTGCTGGGATGTGGGGTGGGGGGGATTGTGTGACCTACCAGCTACCAAGGTACCCGCCTCCTTCTTTTGGTACTGTCAGGCAGCTCTTTTTGATTAAACAAGCACACACCCTCCCTCGAAAGCTGCTGTTGATTTGATTTCACCTGGTTACATTATTTTTGTTTCTGGGGTGGGTGTGGCAGGGCTGCTTGCCTCCTTGGTATCTTGTTCCTACTACCGCTCAGGGGTAGTAGAGGCCGGCACGGACATGTGTGGCCACAGGAAATGTGGGAGCAGCAGGCAGGCAGAGCAGGAGGAAAATGGTTGAGCCTGGGGAAGGGGTGCTGGGCAGGGTGCCCCTCCCTCCTGCGTTTGCTCCCTGGTTATCCCTTGCCTGCTGGGAAGGGGTGAGGTGGGCTAACCTTCGTGGCAGATGTGGAAGAAGAGAGGGCCCTTGCTCCTGTCACCGGAGGTTACGTAGATTTATCTGTGTTGCTTGACATCCTTTCTGGAACCTGTCAGGGTATAAATTAGAAACAAATCAAAATAGATCCATCAGCACTTTCCAAGTTTATACCAAATTCGGGTGGCATTGGAAGTGCCTCTCCACACCCTTTAAGTCAGGAGTCAAGGTGTGTGTGAGCATATAGACCAAATAGCTCCTTCTATCCTCCAGGGCTCTCCCACTGAGCAGAGTCTCCCAGCCAGACGTCTTGACTTGCTAATGTTCCCAAGTGCTGACTGTAGACCGTTTACTGTGATAAGCCCTTTATGTGGATTAACCATTCAAGGTGGGTACCAGTAGCACCATTTTTCAGATGAGAAAACTGAGGCCCAGGAAGAATAAGTCAATCAACCAAGGATGCACCAGTGAGTACTAGATTGCAATTGGAACTTAGGCTGGTTCCAGAGGTTACACTCAAACCCAGGGCACAGAATGCCTGCTCCATTTGCTTGGAGAAAAAAAGGGTCTCTGTGTTTATTACTAGTTGGTTGGAGAGACACCTGATGTTCTTGATTCTGTTTTGTTCAGAGGCTGGCTGGAGTCATTATTGTTTGTGTTGGGCAGACTGGCAATTCTTGGCGGGTAGGGCGGGTGCTTGTTGTATAGCTCTGCCAAGGGTCCAGCACCTTGGATTTGTGTGCATGGTGCCTTTGACTGGATGGTCAAGTGTACCCATTGTTGGCAGAAATTCTCTGCTCTGCTTTGATAGAGAACCACCTTTTTTCATGACCAGCATGCTCTCCTCTTATCATCATACTTTTGCCCACTAAGTTTAACATCTGCCATTGGTTCTTGCTTGTCACAGTTACTACAGTATATTTGTTTACTGGTGATTTAATATTTCTATTGTTTCTTCCACATCTGTTAATTGGAACTCTACTGTAAGAAATAGATGCCTCTTTCCCTGAATCTATCTATTTAAGTTTTTTATTAATTTATTTTTTTAAATTCTCACCTGAGGATGTTTTTATTGATTTTTTTAGAAAGAGAAAGAGGAAGGGAAAGAGAGATAGAAACATCAATGATGAGGAGAATCATTGATCAGCTGCCTCCTGCACATTCCAAACTGGGGATAGAGCCCACCACCTGGGCATGTGCCCTGACCAACCGGGAATTGAACCATGACCTCCTAGTTCTTAATTCAATGCTTAGCCACTGAGCCACTCTGGCCAGCTGTCTTAAGTTTTTATTTATATCAGTATAGACTCATGGATATTTATTTTTGTAAATCCATAGACCACCTTTAAATCCCCCCCGTCACTGTGCATTCAGCCTTGCCTCATTTCTGTTCTGGATCCCTACAGCAGCCTCCTGCTTGGTCTCCTTGCCCCCAGCCTCCTTCCTATCCAGCCTGGCTGCGTTCACACACCTGAGGCTGGGCAAGCCAACCTGACCCTGCCACAACCCTTCAGCTGCTCTCTTTTGCTCATAAGCCTCTTTGGATGATTATATAATGACAGTGAACATTTGTTGAATATTTACTAAGTGCTTTACATGCACAGTCTCATTGAATTCTCACAATGCTTGGATGGATTAGGTAGGATCACCCTCAGCAGCAGCATCCCCCTGGTGAGGCTAAAGAAACGGAGGCACATAAGGATGAAGCAACCTCCCCAGGGTTGCTGAGCTATTCAATATTGAGCTCATCCTCTCAGCCACTAGACTCATCACCTGCTAATTAGGCCCTTAATGATCTGACCTTGGCTATTTCTCCAGCCGCATTTCACCAACCCTGGCATTCATTGACAGTTCTTGTAACAAAAGTAGGATTTCTCACCCAATGTTGCTGAGGGTCCAGATGACATTTTGGCTGCAGTGGTGGTAGAGACATTGGTAGAAGCAGAAGGAATGGCTTTCTAAGAAGTATAATAGTATAAACAGTGGCCAACCCTCCTATGACTGTCCATGAGTCTAGTTGTTCAGTATGGTCAACTAAATTGCAAGCCCTTGTGCGTTTCTCACCTCCCTGCTCAGACCTGGACTGCCCTCTCGGGTCTTTATTGCTTTTTCTGTTTCTTCTTTGCCACTCAGAGTAAGTAAACGTCCTCTGCAAAGTTCTTTCTGAGTACCCAGTCTGCCATGACACATCTGCCATCAGATTCCTCACTGGGCTGATGCATATTGGTCCTCCTCTCAATCTCAAAGATTTAGGGCTGTAAGACCTTGTGGTCAAGGATCAGTTATTTTAACTTGTTACAAGCTTTCCCCACCTGGAAAGTTGCCCTCTGTACAGGGTGGTCAAAAGTAGACTTACAGTTGTTTGTATGGAAAAATACAATAATTAATAAATAATAATGCAAGAATGAACTCTGTGTTTTATGTACGCACAGCTGTAAACCTACTTTCTCCTCACCCTTTATAATACGTGCTCAACTTGAGGCTTCACTGATTGATAACTAAATATAAAACAGAAAGAGTAATGACTCTAACACACATTAATACAGGCTCCAAATCCATGATCTAAAACCCTTTGGGCCATATATGTTTCAGAATACAGAATTTTTCAGATTTTAGCAGGATATTGTGGTGCATATTCAATAAAACTTGTAGTACCTCCTGTGGGGGTTGCAGAAGTGTCCCATAGTCAAATACATTGACATTTTTGTAGTTAAATGTGTGAATATTCTAAGTGAGGTAAATACAATTTTAAATGGCTTCCTGAAGAGTTTTAGTATCAAATAAGTTCCCATTTTTTTTCAATTTTTAGAGCTTTTTCTATTTTGGAATTACAGATAAAAGGTGGTGCACTGCTATTAAGCTATTAATAGGAGACACAAAGAAGTGCCAAGCCCAGAGGGATCCTGTGCATTTTTTGTTCTTGGAATCGAGATGAGCATGCTGAGTCCGCTGGCACTGTGTGGGCAGGGGAGTCCTGAGGCCCCTCACCTGGTTGTAGATTGAGACCCACTGTGCCAGGTTGAATAAGCCATTTAGGAGCCACTGCAGCTCCAGCCCAGGAGAGAGGTCCCCAGGGCCTGACATAGGGTGCTGGTGATGGATTGAGAAACAAAGCTTGATGTGAAATGCTGCAAAGAAAGGAGTCTCAGAACTTGAGGGGCTGGTGGAATCAGATGTCCCAGACTTTGTGCTTTAGTGGTAGGGAGATTGTTGATTTTTTCAACAGCACCAGAATAGAGGGGAGATGGGCTGAGGAGGAGATAGATGAATCTAAGCATGTGGAATACACTTGTAGCCATCCAGGTAGAAATAACTTTTTTTTAAAAAAATATTTTATTGATTTTTTTTACAGAGAGGAAGGGAGAGAGATAGAGAGTTAGAAACATCGACGAGAGAAACATCGATCAGCTGCCTCCTGCACACCCCCTACCGGGGATGTGCCCGCAACCAAGGTACATGCCCTTGACCAGAATTGAACCTGGGACCCTTGAGTCCGCAGGCTGACGCTCTATCCACTGAGCCAAACCGGTTAGGGCTAGAAATAACTTTTTTTAAAAAAATATATTTTATTGATTTTTTACAGAGAGGAAGGGAGAGAGATAGAGAGCCAGAAACATTGACGAGAGAAACATCGATCAGCTGCCTCCTGCACATCTCCTACTGGGGATATGCCCGCAACCAAGGTACATGCCCTTGACCAGAATCAAACCCGGGACCTTTCAGTCCGCAGGCCGACGCTGTCTCCACTGAGCCAAACCGGTTTCGGCTAGAAATAACTTTTAAGAATAAAAGAGAAGCCTGGTCAGCGTGGCTCATTGTTAAGCATCAACCTATGAACCTGGAGGTCACGGTTTGATTCCTGTTGAGGTCTCTATCCCCAATGTGGGGCATGCAGGAGGCAGCCGATCAATGATTCTCTCTCATCACTGATGTTTCTATGTCTCTCTTCCTCTCCCCTCCTCTCTGAAATCAACTATATATATATATATATATACACATACATATATATATATGCACATACATATATATACATACATATATATACATATATACATATATATACATATATATATACACATATATATATATAAAAGAATAAAAGGAAATGAGTATGACATTATTGCTAAAGTGACATGTGGTATGCAGAATTTGTTATGGTCATCAGTCTTCCTATTATTATTATTATCACTATTATTTTGCAAGTATCCTCCTCACTAGCCTGCAGTCCCCTGCTGTCCAAGGCCAAGCCCATTCTCAGACCAGCCTTTTCCTAGGTGTCCAGCCTGATCTGCTCCCTGGTTTCCCAGGAAACAATCATATGTGTGTTCTGTTGGTTTGCATTGTCAATCTGTGAATGAACCCTTATTTATTGAAAAACAACAGACCTTATCTCTGAGTAGATGTTTGGAGCCCAAGTTTCACCTGGAGGTGCAGGTGTCTTAGTTGGACTATGAGCTGAGCCCTGCAAATAGAGGACTGAGTGGACATAGTGTCAGGCTTGGGTAGGCATATAGTTCATGGTTAAGCTTTTACAAGTAGAATTCAGAACTGGAAATTGTCACAAAGGATGTTTACCTTCCCCTCCTCCTGTCAGGATGAAAACAGCCCTTGATCCCCAATCTCTGGTCAAAATGACCATCCTCATAGCCAACCAGAAGCCTCCTGCTATAAGTTCACCCTTTGCCTTTTCACAGCTCAACCTGCAGGGCTGTCTTGTGTTGGGAAGAGGTGTCTAGTGGGCCCGGGGGGTGGTTTTCCTCCTGGAGCTTTCACTCCCACCTGGCTCAAGCTTCCACCTGACACTTTGATATTTTTTTGGGGGGGTGGGATGGGGGAAGTCTGAGGTATCCTTTCTATACTTCAGATTGCATGTGCCTTTAGCTCATCTTGCTCTCACCAGGAAGAAATGGGAACACAATCACATTTTTGGGGACTGAGTTGGGAAGCAACTATGGACATGACTGGATTTATTTTAATCATGTACACAATACAAACTCTGTATTCCTCCCATCTCTCTCCAGGTTTCTGAATTGCCCACTTAATACCCCTGCTTCCACATTTCCAATCTTCATCTCATAATCTGGCTCATGACTTTTCAAGTCCAGAGGGATCCTGTGCATTTTTTGTTAACTCCACCTCTCTGTGGCATTAGATACTCTTGGCCACTCCCTCCCTCTGGGAAGTCTCCTCCATTGATTCCTGTGATTGTGCTCCCTTGGGCTCTGGGCAAGTTGTTGAGCTTCTGTGAATCTTGATTGCCCCAGTGTACAGTGGGGACAGTTGTAATATAGCATGGAGTTGTGAAGAATTAATGATATGATGTGGTATTGCCCCAAATGATCATATTTGGTGAACAGATCATTGAACTTTATAGTCATATGTTTGATTCCGATGTGTTTTGCCAAAAAATAGCACATCAAACCCCATGATTGTATTGTGATGCTCTGAGATTTTTCTCTGAAAAGAATAGGTCAATACATAAGTTGATTGAAAGTAAAACATTTAGCAAATGATACTCTAAGTGCACATGGATATGACCCAAATTGTAAAGGATGTATGCAGGTGGTGGAAATCTTAAAAATACTGAGACATCGCAGAGGGAAGCACCAGCAAGGTGCCTGGTATATAGTAAATACTAGTTATTAGTTAATTATTGTGAGTGCCCTACTCTCTAACCACATTAATTATTGTGATTGTCCCACTCTGACCTCACCTGACAGCAGCTGGATGTTCTGTAGACCCGAGGATGGGCAGTTACATCTTCTACCAGTGGGCTGAGGCAGGACCCAGAATCCCCTGGGGTTGGGCCTGCTACCCAGAGGGACTTGTACAAATACACACTGATTCTCCATCAGAACTATTGGAATGTCTTCTAAGCCACATCTACAAACGATAAATACATTTTAAATATTCATGACCATGCCCCACAGCAGACCCCATTGCCACTGAGGATCACCTAAATTTCTCTGGAGCAGCTCAGTTGGTCTCTCAAAGGTGAGCTCCCCTCCAAAGGAGATTGGAGATTTCAGAGTCTGGGGTCACATTAGGATTTAACTCTGGACCCTGTGCTGTGTCCCACATAGACTTGTATCAGAGTTTTTATGCATGTGGGACAATGAAATGTCTCAAAATGCATTATCCTGATTCAATGGACTAATGTAAGGGTGTGGTGGTTGCATTTATGTTGATAGTGTATTTTTTGGAATGAGATGGAGTGAGTTGAACAGAAAATCTATGAGCTTCCTCATGCTCCCAGATTCCACGTCTCCCTCCAACAAAGCAACCTTAGGGTGATTACCAGAGGGGACTGGAGGGAGGTAGAAGAGGGTAAAGAGGGGACAGATGGTGATGGAAGGAGACTTGACTTGGGGTGGTAAACACAATACAATATGCAGATGATGTATTATAAAATTGTACACCTGAAACCTATTATGATTTTATTAACCAATGTCACCCCAATAAATTCAATAAAAATAAAAAATAGGTGCTGTCTAGTAGTTAAATCTGCTAGGGGACTGAGGTGTGGGAAAGCATTTGAGAGATTCTTGCTGATAAATACTACGTAGACATAGAGTTCTGCTAGCATAAGCCAAGTCCTGAAAAATGGGTCCCTTAATGTCCTCTCAATGAGACCAGCTACATGACAGCTAGCCCGGGGAGCTAAAATACTGGTGAGAAATTGAAGCCATAGATCTGTCTCAGAGTGTGGCCTCATCAGCTGTGATTGTTAGGTTTCAGTTCAAGACTCTACAGCCCTCTGGTCTTGCTTGTGTTTGATGAATGGCAGCTCTGGGATCAGCCAGGGCAGGAAAGGCTGATGGTGGGTGCTGCCGATGCCAGGTGCTAAATCTATCTATCTATCTATCTATCTATCTATCTATCTATCTATCTATCATCTACCTATCTATCTACCTATCTATCTATCTATCTATCTATCTATCTATCTATCTATCTATCCTATCTAACCTATCTATCTATACATAGATATACCCCCCTCTGGCATGCACTAGGGCTGCCTCAGGGTAGAAGAGAGACCATGAGGGCTGGTGATTACATTAGTCAGGGTCCAGCCAGGAAAATAGGAACCACTTGAGATATTTCACACAGAAGAGATTTAATACAGGGAATTGGTTCCAAAGTTCTTGGATGAAAGAGCAAAACAGAGAAGGTAGGTAGTTGTGAAGGAGCAGAAGAACAAAGAGGCAATACTCAGAGATCAGGAAGCTGCCAATTTCCCTGAACTGGGCCTGCATCTGAGCCCATGGCTGTGCTGCTGGAACTGCTGAGGAGGGGCTGCTGCCACCCTCCCAGGTGGCTGGAGTCAGGAATGACTGTATCCCACTGCCACTATGGCAATTGCCAGCCAGTGCCAGGGCTGCTTCTGGTGTCCTAGGAAAAAGCAAGAAGCTTCTCTCTTTCTACCACCTTCTGATCTTTTACTAGTGCCTCCTTGGCAGAACGTAACCAAAAACTGCTGGAGAGTATGTGAAGTGTAATTTGCAGACTCTCACCTAGTGGTGAGGAGAAGAGTATAGAAGTGCCTGTGTGGAACTGAGAGGCAATGGATAAATAAGTGACACAGAGTTTCATGATAAGTTGCAGAAGTGGAAACTAAGAGAGAAGTTCCTAAGTTGGTTCATTGAATACGACACATTCAAGATTTAAAATCCATTATGCCCTGTTTGTGTGTGTTTTCCTATGATTCTCTAGAGAAAAAAAGTTAGAGTTCAAAGGTGAACAGTAATCCACCCAGGGCAGGAATGTTCTCTGCAACATTTGAAAGCACAGGAAGATGGCCCTATAGCTATTGTTTGAATATTTTCAGTCATAGGGAGCTTTCTTCTTTTCACAACTAGACAGTTTAATATGGGCGAGCATTTTGTTGAGCTGAAACCTGTCTTCAAGGAACTTCTGCCCACTGGTCCTGTTCAGTACACCACTGATGATTTCCTCATCCTACTTCCTCTTACTTCGGGAGGCACTGTGTGTTATATGGACTTTGGATTCTGTATTAGTCAGGAGTAGGTCTGTCCCTACATGTCAGGACCCTCTCCCTAACCCCCATCCCGAAGCAAAGTGGCTTAAACAAGGCTTAGAACCTGGGGGAGGCAGAACCTGGGAGCTCTTTCCTATCAAGTCCCCAGGGACCCAGTCTTCTTCCACTTTTCTACTCTGTCATCCCCAAAGTATAGCCCTCATCCTCATGATCCAACATGGAACTCTAGCCCTCATATTGCTCACATCCATGTTCCAAGCAGTACGAGGGGTGGAGATGAGGGTGGGGTGGGGGTGAGTGGGAGGCTAGGCCTCTCTTAAGGAAGTGTCCTAGAAGCTGCCACTGGAAATTTCCACTTACATTTGATTAGCCAGAACTTGGTCACATGGTTAAAATCTAGCTGCAAAGGAGTCTGGGAAATCTATTCTTTATCTGGACAGCTAAGTGCCCAGTCAAAACTTCTATGACTATGGGAAGAAGACGACAGATATTGGAGTATAAAAAGCACTCTAGCAACAGAGTCAAATTTTCGGCTCAACAAAGGCCAAGCAATGTGGTAGGCCAGTGCTTCTCACATTTAATGTGATGGCGCTCCTGTGAGGACTTGTTAACTCAGTAGATCTCCTTGGGGCCTCCATTTCTGCATTTCTGTCAGGCTCCCAACTGATTGATATCAAGGTGGTCACTGTGGTCCAAGGAACACAGTGACCACCAAGGCTGGACTCTGGAACTACAGTGTTGAACAGGACGGACAAAGGCTCACTTTGCGTCTCCCAAGTTGAGCTGAATCACAGCCTTTTTACTATAAACCTATCTTTGGAAATGCATCGAGATGAAAAGAGCCTGGCTCCCTGAGGTACTTAAATGTAGCTTCCTTCTGCTTTTGGAGAGGCTCCCCATCTGCCCTCTAGGAGGGCGCTGTCGGGCCAGATGATGGTGAGCTGCTCAGGTCTGGTGCTCCAGTCACAGACTCCAGAAAAATAAGCAGTGGTGGTGTCCTGAGAGCCAGGCGGGATCTCCAGTGATTGTGAACGGAGAGGGTCCACGGGGCACTGAGGACAACAGAGAGGAAGCGTCAGGTTGGGCACAGGGCGGTGCAGCAGAGAGCGCTTCCTGCTGTGCCAGGGAGGACCAGGGTCTGAAAGAAACAAGGCCACCACCGGGGCCTGCCCAGCTCCCCATCTGCTCGGGGAGAAAAAGGACACGGAACAGAGGCAGGAATTCAGGCAATTAATCCTTTATTTAAAGAATAATAAACAGCCAGATTTTACATACTGAAGGAGGGAGCAAGGTAAAAGGGGTTAAAAACTAAAAAGAAGGGACGGCAGACACCAATTAACACAATGCTAATTGACAATTTCCCCAAGCTTCCATGAAACATGCCAGGCCGATTTCCCCAATTGCTAATTAAATCAAACTGCACACACAATACTAATTTCCCTAACTTAGGGAACTCAGTAGACAAATAAAATGAGAAACCAACTTAAACATTTTGTCAAAGTATGGGAAGACGGATGAATGAAATCTTAACATGAATAAACTTTGGCTTCCATGTACATTTGTTAAAGTTCTGGCATGTTTAATGAAGTCTCGAAATATCCCAGTATCTCAAGTCTATTCACAATTGCATAAATGCACTTTGCTAATCACAAAATAATACACAGCAGTCCTCTTAAACTTACGTTCTTTCCCTCTGGCGAAGGGTACCCAGCATATCATGGAAGTGACATGTAAATTGCACCATTTAAAAATTATAAAATACCTACTTAATTACAATTAAAAACAGAGGAATAACTTTTCTTTAAAATAGTCCCTGAGGTTCTTTGAGCTGGAGTCTGGCTTTGCAAAAAGGAGAAGCCAGTCATTTAATCACATTGTTGAGCGTAGAGGCTGCGCCTTGGCTGTTGTTCTCCCAGTCTCCCCCTCCCCGCAGCCCGGCACACATGCTTGCTCTGATCTATCCCAGGAGCCCCATCAACCCTTCTTCCCACCAGCCCCCGCTGCAGTCTGGTTGGCAGTGTCCCTTTACCCTCTGTGCTACATTCAGGGCCCACTGGAAGCATCCCCGCTGAATTATGCCATCACAGAACGGGGACGGATCTTGAGGTCATCTATCCAATTCACTCATTTTACTATGGAGGAAACTCATGCCAAGAGATACGGATGTGCCTAAGATTTGACAGCTGGTTTGGGGCCTCCAGGTTTTTTTTTTTTTTTAATTATGCAAGAACTATAAGATTATCTTATTAGTCATAGGTGACACATAGGTAGCATAGTGTTTACTGTGTGCCAGCCACTGGTGGAAGCACTCTACAAAATGAACCCAATGGATCCTCACAGTGATCCTGAGAGGTCGTATCACCATTTCCCCATTTTACAGATAAAGAAACAGAGGTACCAGGATGTTAAATAACTTACCTGAGGCCACATCCCGCTGTGGCAGAACTAGTAACTCCAGGAAGACTTAATCTGCTAATTTATAGACTAATTAGAAAATGCAGATGGAACTAAACTAGAAGATGATTAGTAACGTCACCTGTAATACTACTACCCAGACAGATAAAACCATTACTAGTATTTTGAATATAACTTAATTTGTCCTCCTTACATACAGGGTGTCCCAAAAAATGGTATACACACTTTAACAACTGATAGCTCAATTTTGAAAATGAAATGTATTTTAATAAACACTGCCTTTATAATTATTCAAAGTGTGTGTATGCAATTTTTGGGGACACCCTATACTAAAAAAATAGACTCAAACATATTCACATACTCTTATATGATTCACCTGATTTCGCTTTTTTTCTTTTAATAACAGCTTTCCATTGTTTATTAATACACACACACACACACACACACACACACAAAATGATGTTCAATGGTTAAAATACATTCCATTGAATGGGTGTGCCTCAGTTTATTTGGCCTATGCACTGTGGTTAATATTTCGGTTGTTTTCTTCTTTCTCACTTATAGCATGTTGCATTGGACGCTTGTATAGAAACATCTTTATCTTCTTTTAAAATGGTAATCCCTTCACTACTGAATATATGGAAATCAGAATATCTGAAAGATGAGGGGAAGCAGCAGGTGGAGGTGGGGGATACCTCCCAGATCCGAGGACTAGGAAGTTGGACTCCTAACCAGCCATGGAAGAAACCTTGTCTCCCTAAAGGAAATATTTCATACCACATCCATTTTTATGTAGAGCCATTTTCTTGGGGCTCATTTAGACAAGGGCCAGAGGGCCCCCCCAAAAAAAGAACATAATAGGAGACTCACCTTCTGTGGCTCAGTAAGCTATTCTTTGAGGGGGTAAGTAGTTAACTTTAGATATATGAGTATGTTTTAAAAATTATTGTTATTACTATAGGGTAATGGTTGTTCTGAGGGTTACATGAGAACTGTTGGTGAACTTTGTTCGTATGAACCTAAATATTCCACCCACCGGACAGAGAGGCAAGTAGATATCTCTGCTCAGCCTGGATGTAAGCATGGGAGACGGCCACGTACAGCTGGGATCTTTTGGCCTTTTTGTCCCGACTGGCATCTGTAATGCATTTGTCAAGAGGGAGGCTGCTTATCTGTCCTTGTCCCTTTGGGACAAAGGCAGACCTGTCACCATCAGATCAAGGGAACTACAGAACCATGCGGAAGGACAGCTGAAAGTCTTCTCATTCGTGTGATTTATCGTAATTACTGACCCCTCCCCCAGGATGAAATAGGAATGAAATAGTAATGTGATAGGTTAATGCTGATAATTAGAGAGAGTTTAAGACCAGTGTGAGACTGAACTGTGTGTGTGGGTGGTTGAAATGGTTGTTTGATGTGAAAGTCAATGATTGAATTATTCAGAGAGAATGATTTCCAAATGATAATTTTACACTTTACATAACTGATTTTGCTTTATTATAGTGGCACCCAGTCGAGCTGCTTTAGTTCGAAGGGGCTGTCAGCTTTTCCATCCCAAACCCTTGGTTTGGAGTCCACACAAACAAAAACCTGCTCATGTCTGAAATTTGACATTGTTGTTATTATCTCCCTGGCATGGTTTTCACCCCCTTGTCCCTCATAAGAGTTTATGGCTTGTTTGGTTTGCAATTTGTAATCTGGCAGAGGTGTGCATGCTTGTGCGCGCGCGCACACACACACACACACACACACACACACGAGTGAGTGCACACATGGCTGCATTTGTGTATAGTAATGGCCCAGATAACCTGATCTCTCTTTCCCGCTCATTGTGGCTTTATGAAAGCTTTGATCTTTTGTCATTTAGCAAGAGGTAGGGCCATGCTGGGAATTGGACCCCACGGGCAGTTGGAATGAAAACGGTGTAGCAGTAGCAAATTACAGTGCTGCTTCAGAAGGAACTGAAAGGAGAGAATGAAAAGTGGGGGGGAGTCCTACTTCAGGATCAACCCAAGAGAAGGCATGTGAGACTTTGAGAAGGTGTGAACGCACGCCAGGGAAATCCACCTGAAATATCAGGTCTCCAGAGGCGGCCACAGCTTCTCATCTAAATCTGTTTTGCTGGAAGTGACACAAACCAGAACAGAGATCCCCTGATGATCTCTTTTGGAACAGCCTAGAATGCAAGCGCCATGTGACAGGCAAGCGGGTTACTTACCCTAATATGTCAGCTTGGTGAGCACCACACTCTGCCCCCTCTTCAGTTCCAATCCCTCCTTGCTTGGGAGCACCTGGGAGGGGACTGCTTATTCTTATGGAAGCAGTGGCACAGGGACACATTGACAACCGGACTGAGCACTTACATAATGATATGCACAACAGCTAACATTTGTTGAGTGCTTGCTTTGTGACAAATACTCTTTTAAGGACTTTATATTAACTCACTTAATTCTCTGAAGAACCCTATAAAGAACCCTATCTTTTGCCCTGTTTTACTTCCTGGTAAACTGAGGGTAACTACATTCCCCTGGGCATTCAGTGCAGCGTCTGCCCTCAGAGCTCTGTAGCACCCGTCCCAGGGGAAGATGACATATTCTAAGCTTACGCCTTCAGCAAAGGAAAGTTTTGCTTACCCAGGCCTTTTGGATGGCTGATTGCAGCTCTGTGATCTGTGGCTCCAAAGCAGGCAGGAATAAAGCAGCGCCGGCCAAGAGTATGCTGGGAAATTGGGGGGCAACTCTAGGAGTTTGGGCATGGTGAGGAAAGGTTGGGGTGAGTGGAGGAAGGAAAAGGGCAGGAGGGAGGAGGGAAAGGGCATCAGCAAAGAGGTTCTGGAAGCCGAGACCCTATTCCCCCAATCTGGTTCCCATGGTGACAGGTCCTGAGAGTAGCTTGAAGTTTCCTAACCTGAGAACTTGTTACCTGGGCACTGTCCCTCTTCTCTGCGTTGGTTGAATTTTAATAACCATGTTAAACTGGGATTCAGTTACTGATTTAGACACCCATCCTGCCCAACTGACCTGGTGGCTGATTTTAAGGAAGTTAAATAACAGAGTTAACAATCAAAATATTAGTTTTAAAGCAAAATAAATATCAGTACATTATGGAGTAGAAAACAAAATTCTAAAGAATTCTCAAGATGAAATATAGGGTTTCTAAGAACTGTTTTCCTTTCACTGGAATTCTGAGCTAGTTCCCCAGATCCCTGGCAGTATGGATCCTCTCTTCTCTGCCCTGTGGGGCCTTTAGGGAGAAAAGTAGGAGCTACCTTGCCCAGCAATCCCGTAGGGCAGGTGAGGCCTGGCTCCCACCCAGCACTCTTTCTGTAGGACTCCAGTTCTGGGACTTCTACCGTGGAGAATATTCTAATGAACTTGTGTGTGGGGGTGGAATGCCAGTCAGAGGATGGAAGACAGGAACCCCAGAGGCCTTCCTTAGAGAAAAACCAATGGAAACATCGGGCTTAATGAAAGACAAAATACAATATAAATACATTTATAAGACAGATGACCAACGGGGAGAAGATATATGCATCACATGTAAAGTATTAATATTCTTAATATGCAAAGAGGTGTTGGAAAGCAGAAAGTAAAAAACAAATAACCCATAGAAAAATGGGCAAAAATTTGAACAGGCAATTTACAGAAAAATATATATACCACCATGGCTGATAAACATTTGTGGCGGGAGGGGCGTGCGGGCTGGAGGGGGTCAGTGGGGAAAAAAAGAGGATATATGTTATATGTAATATTTTTAGCAATAAAGATACATTTAAAAAGAAAAAGAAGAGATACACAGCCTTCCTAGTTCAGTGGTCGGCAAACTGCGACTCAGCAAACCGCGGCTCGCGAGCCACATGTGGCTCTTTGGCCCCTTGAGTGTGGCTCTTCCACAAAATACTGGCTCTTCCACAAAATACCGACTTCTGCGCATGGGCCACGAAGTTTCAATCGCACTGTACGTGCATGCCCGCATGTGGTATTTTGTGGAAGAGCCACACTCAAGGGGCCAAAGAGCCGCATGTGGCTCACGAGCCGCGGTTTGCCGACCACGGCTTATTAATATTAAACATACATTTTTTTTCACTTAGGAGATTTGCAAAAATGAAAACCATTTGATGCTGGCAAGCAAGCCAGGAAATGGGCATACTCAGGTAGTGTTGGTGGCAATGGGTAATTGGAAGAGCCTTCCTGGTGAGGATTTTGGCTGGATTTCTTAGTATTTAAAATACTCTGATCCAACTCCTAAGAATAAATTAATAGCAGGAGTATTGGATCTGTATAAGGACATATGTATTATGACATTCTTTATAGTTGGTTTGTGAAATACTTGGTTACAACTTAACTATCCAGGGGAAATGGTGAGATATATAATTTCAACCACGCCATGGAATATTTTGTAGCTATTACCTTCTTAGGTAAATCTTGATATCCTAACTTGATAATAAGCATAGCACAGGCTGACAAGCAGAGTATGATCACCCACTTTTTGTTTAAAAAAAAAGTGTGTTTATATATAGCTATGTTATTTAAACATAGGTACAAATCAGGAAAGAAAATACACCAAACTCCAAAAACAGCTACAGTCAGTGAGGTTAGAGATGGCTTTCCTTTTATGTGTTTTGTAGTGTTTTTCAGAATTAAGACAATACACGGACAAATGCACTCATAGCATTTCCTTTCCGTGCACTCATTTCACCCCCAATATTCACTGTTTTGTATTCCTGGTTAGCTGTCTAGATAAGTATTATACCCCTCCCGCCCTCCTCCTGGCCCCACTATACTTACAGAATCCAAGTTTTCAGTCCTAGAATTGAACTTGAGGTTTCATCCAACCTCCTGACTTTGCAAACGTGTTTAAGGCTCAGAGGGAACACGTCTCCATTTCCTTAGGACAGTCCTGGTTTGTCTGTTGTCCCAGCCTCCTGTCTGATTAGTTCTCCCTTGCAGTCTCGGGTGCTTCCTGGTCTGGACTATAAATTACATGGCTACCCTGCTCAGAGAGGTCAACTAACAGCTCAAGTTCACGGAGTTGGTGAGAGCCAGAGGCAGGGATCAAACCCAGAGCTCCTAATTTTATTGGATTTGGTAAAAGGCAGTTCCTGCCCGCAGTGCTTCTAGTAACTTTGGCAGGAAAAGGCATGTCCCCTCAGAGGCAGGTGACTCTCTGGAGAAGAATACTGGACTTAGGATCAGACTGCATTCTGTTTTTTTGTTCTGCTTCTCACTGGCCTTTTACAAGTCAGTTAATTTCTCTGAATCTCAGCTTCCTTCTTTATGTATGGGGTTAGTAGTACCTCTCTCAGAGGGCTGATATTACCTAAAATGCTTAGTATATAACATCATTTATGTAAAGACCAGTTTAGTGAAATTCTAAAGTAAAGCTAGAAGTGATTGGAAGTCTGATGTAGGAAATGAAATTTTTGGCGTGTCCTGGCATCAGAGGGCACCAGGTACCTTGGATAAGCGGGTTCTCATTTCATGGATGGACTTTCCCAGTATCCAAGGGATAGTTCTGTTTTAGGGATGCTGGGAGATGGAAGAGCTGTGAGTTGCTTGCTAGAGGTCAAAGTTGATGGTTGAGTGGTTTGGTTCTCTCAGAGGAGTGTTGTAGAGCCAGAGCTCTGCTCTTGCAGTCAGAGGTGAACTTGGAAATAGTCTGGTGCCACTCTGGGCAGAAATTGCTTGGCACCGTTGGTAGCCAGAACCTAGATTGTCTTGCGCTGATCCAGCTGGGAGACAACAGCAAGAGGCCGTCTGGTCCTCTCTCTCCCCATGGCTTTCCTCCTCCAGGAGCCATGGCAGGGAAGAGCTTCTCCAAGGCCTTCCTGCCACCTCTCACTTGGAATACCGACCTCTCAGCTGGTTAGGAGCCTGGGTGAGAGGTACTTGGTGGCCAGTTCACACCCTTTGAGCTGTTGGCAATGGCCAAGTCTCTAGGTAGGTACCTCCCTTGTTTCCTGGTGGGCACAGAAAAGGGCTTTTGGGTTTTCACTTCTGAGCTAGGCAAGAAGACTAGATGAAAACAACAACAATAATAGCAATATCTTTTCCACTTCAAAACAGTGCTTGGTCTGTTTGGATTCAAAATGGTACTTGATTTGTTTGGAAATTTAAGCCTAAAATTGCACTCATTGTTAGCTCAGCAGTGAACAGCATTCAGAAGGGCTTGTGGTTAGGTTTATTTTCCATTTCTCATGTTTTCCTTTCTTGTAGTTTGAATGTAGTATTTCCAAAGAAGGTAGATTATTCCAGGACAACAAAGGCATACTCCAAGGGCTCCATGCTGAACATGAGCTAACATCATTGGACAAAACGCTTCAGACTAATCGGCATCTATTTTTTCCACCACAATAATTTCTAATATTTAGTGAGCATTGACTATATGCCAGACACTGTGCTATGTACTTTACAAGCATGGTCTCATTGAATTCTAATGAGAACCTCTGAGTTTGGTGCTGTTATTATTGCATTTATTGAAATGCTGAAACTAGGCTTAAAGAAATTAACTTGCCCCAAGTTTCCCAGCTAGAAAATTCCAGAATATGAAGCTGATCGCTCTGATGTCAACAACCACGTCTTATTTCTATATTGCATTGCTTCCCTCTGTGCCCTGTTAACTTACAGGGTGCCAGGCATTGTCCCAGAGAAGAGCTCTTTTGTTGGCAGGTTTTGAATATGAATTCCCATGGCATACTTAAAATATTTTTTCCTGGTTCTCATGGATGCCTCCCTCTTCTTCCACCTCCTTCCTTCTTTCTAGAGCAGTGGTTCTCAACCTTCCTACTGCCGCAACCCTTTAATACAGTTCCTCATGTTGTGGTGACCCCCAACCATAAATTTATTTTCGTTGCTACTTCATAACTGTAATTTTGCTGCTGTTATGAATCGTAATGTAAATATCTGATATACAGGATGTATTTTCATTGTTACAAATTGAACATAATTAAAGCATAGTGATTAATCACAAAACAATATGTAATTATATATGAGTTTTCCGATGGTCTTAGGTGACCCCTGTGAAAGGGTCGTTCGACCCGCAAAGGGGTCTCGACCCACAGGTTGAGAACCGCTGTTCTAGAGGAAGTAAGTCCCAAATACCTGCTGGTTGTCATATCTCCCCACCTACGTGGTCAACATTTAATCACATTAGCATTTGTTTTCACTAAAAAAGTAATCACATTACTGCCTTTCATGTCACATTAGTGGAAATGGATACCAATATGATACATATTAATAGAAGATGATGGGAAATTGCTAATACAATTAGACTTTCACATTTTATTAGTTCTGGAGTGACACCATACGCTGAAGAACAGCTCACTTTAGCATTGATGAGGAACACAATGGAAAGTGGTGGCTGCCTTTCTGTCCTGCGTGGGTGGGGGGCCCTGGAACATTCATGGGGTCCCAGGCTCAGTTTCTGAGCCCCACTTCCTGTTCCTTCCTGTAACCTGAGCACCTTTTGGACTTGGGCCGGGAGAGGAGTTCCTCCTTCACAGCCAGACTGTGTTGCCTGGATTGTGGTCATTAAAGTATCATGTGACATGATCCTGCCTGGGTGGCCCCTGATCAGCTAGAATTAATATTTCATTATCCCTCTGTGGCGGGTGCTGGCAGAGAGGGGACACAGGCAGGGACAGGATCCCCAGGGCCCTTCCCAACACGCGGCAGCAGTTTTCTGATAGGCCTCTGCCTTTGGCTTCAGGAGTAGCATTTGATGGCTCTGACCTCCCAGAGGTCTTTCCACCGTCCACCCTTCTCTCCTTGCCCACCCCCTCCTTCCCTCCACGCACCCAGACGATGGTGGAAAACTCTTGACTGCATCACCGGCAGCCATCGGTAGGTCCTGTTTTTGAGGACTGTTTGTAGCTCATATTCAGTCCTGCTTCATTGCTTCCCGCCATCTTGGATCTCACTCCTGTGACTATCTCCTCACATCCCCTACTCAGAACATGGTCCAGATGTCTTTCAAGGCTCATTTTGAATCCTCTTTCCTCCACGGAGCCTTCCCTGTTCACCCACGCTGAGGGAACCCCTGAATTAAACCAGACGGCATGCCTGCTTATGTGCTTTCACACGACCTCTCTACCAAGTTCCTGGCCTTGTTCAAAAGAAAAGAAAAATGTGATCCCAAACTCTGAGAATTTGGTCAAGTTAATGTCAGACTTGAAAGGAAATGAGGGCCACTGTGGGCTCCCCAGAGCAGCGGCTGTGGCGCAGTCTGGTATTTAAGTCCCCGACTCAGAGAAAGCTTTTCACTGCGGAAATGATAAAAAGGGAACGTACAGCTTCACAGTAGTCGGCCCACCCTAATCAATATGGTAGCAGGGATTTTGCCCACCAGCTCTGTTGCACTGCTCTGCAGGGAGGGGCATCCTGGGGCCCCCAGGAAAGAACGTGGAGAGCCACCCTGTTGGGATCTTGCTCTCCAAAAGCTTATTATGCTAATGGCCCAAGGCAAGATCTCTGGCCCGTGTACACTTCGGATTCTTCAACTGAAGAACTGTAGGCTGCTGCCATAGGTGATGTGCAAGGCTGTCTCCTGTTCTAAAATTCTGTAACTCCACTGAAGAATGGATAGACCGGGTGTCAAAGAGGAGATCCTGGTGTCAGTGCACAGGAGGTGGGTGGGTACAGAGGGGACCTGGTAGGAGTTAGATTGCTGGAGCAGGAGGCTGGGGAGTGCTCTCAGAGAAGGAGAAGGAGCAGGAGAAAAGGGGGGAAGTGGCAGGAATTCCCACTGAGACATGGGAGGTTGTGAATAAGAGGGTTCTAGAGGGAGGCTGAATTGCAAGGCTGGGGCTAGATGGTGGCAGTATGGGATGGCTGCCTAAAAGGAAGGTGTAAGGAAGCCACTGTAGGCGGACTCTGTCTTTCCCTGGAGCTGGCCTCTCTGTGATGGCTCACAAGGGACCCTAGGAAGGCAGCCAGTTCTGTCCAGTTTATCCTCCAGGCCCTGCAATGCTGGCAGATGATCCTGTTGGCAAAGCTGGGGCACCCTGTGGGAGGTGGGTCTGAAGGACGCTGATCCAGGTGTGGGGAGATGTTGGATTGGGTAGGTTTGCTTATCAGTTTTCAAAGTAAAGGGAAAGCTGAGGGTGTATTGGGGGCCTCTTTTAAAATTCAGACCTAGTCTGCCTCTTTGAGGGTGAAGGACTTTCAGAGCAAACCAAGTAAAGTCCCCAGTTGGCATGGCATAGTCAGTTCTACCTCTCCCATCTAGATGTCTCCGTGGGCTGTCTTGCTCTTGCCTTTTAAGAACACACAGACACATACCTGTGCAGACACAGACACAAAGACACACAAAGACGAGGAGCTTGAAGGTAATTGGGGGAGTGTGTCTGTCAGGTGGAGTCCTGCAAGATCCCACACCGGGTGAAGGTAAAATTGAGGCAGTTGTCAATCATCTAATGAACCCAATGAGTCCTGACCCACTATTCTAGGCCAGGGGGTTGTGGGCACACAATGTCCCCCAAGTAGGGGGACATGTCATTATTGCCGTACTAACACCATTGCCATCGCAGGGAGGATTGTCCAGCATTAAAACAGGCCACTGAACGGTGTGTCCCCTTTACTTTTTCTTCTTCCCAGTGTTTTTCCTGAACGCACATGTGAAATGGGTGTTTGTAAGTTCCACCCACGGATTACATATTGAAACCGTTATCACCATTCAGGCCACTATAACAAACAATACTGATTATAGAGCAGGGGTATATTTTGTAATTATAATGTTCTTCAAACTTCTCTGATTGACAGGCAGTGTATTTAAACAGGGATGATCAAAAATTATGTTCCCAGCACGGGCCTTGTCTTCCCTTCAGCAGCACAAAAGCTCACCTCAGTAGGTAACAGTCACCAGGCTGCCTTTGAGCAGCTGTGTTGAGATGGGATTCAGTGTCTTTGTGGGGGAGTGGGGGGGGGGGGAGACACCCCGGCTTTTAAATCAAAGACAATTCAGTTTAGAAAAAGATGTACCTTGTAGAAAGAAATAAAAGGAGGCACAGTGTACCATCAGCTGGCCGTCTTAAATCAATAATGCAGGCAGTCCATCTTGCACGCCCATTCAGCTCCTTGTTCATTCTGCATTGGGGGTGGTGGTGGTGGGGGGGGTGAGGTTGTGGAGCACCTGCCTTCCAGCCTGGTCCCAGAATAAAAGCCCTTTTGGGGAGATGTCTGAGGGTGCAAGTGAGTCTCGCTCTACTCTTCAAGGCCTCTCTGGAGCTCGCCTGGCAGTGTGCCTGCCGGAGGTCTGAGGATGTTAATGTCCTTTACCTGCAGATCACATCAATCTGCGGCCATTATTTCGCCAAGCAGGGACACCTGGATGGGAGGCTCTATTTTCTTTCAATGGCCCCTGGCTTATAAAACAAAACCCGCAAAGAGCACGTAATCCCTTTGAGTATTCTTCTGGTGTGCCTAATGGGGTTTTTGAGTGTGCCAGGTACTGTGAGAAGACTCTGGGCTAAAAAAGAAAAAAAAAAAATAAAGGAAGGCAGCATTTTTTAATCATCGTGTTTGTTTACAAAGTGGTGACATTCAGTCTTGAATCAAAGGGAATAGTTTCCAGGTAGAAAAGTCTCGTGTTTGTTTTTTTGTTAGCTACCGGCTACCAGCCGGTCTCTCCTCCAAACTTTGCACAAAATCAACTTACCTTGATTTGAGCAACAAAGAAAAGGACTTGGGGGTTGGAAGGGTGGGAAAGAGAGAAGCTTTTAAAAGATTATCTTTTTTGCAGTTTTGATAGATTAAGAGGGTGATCAAACTAGGCAGCATCTTAATAATAGGGCCATGTGAATTTTGGCTAGACTAATGGAAGCTCTTTTGTCAATTTCCTGTAACCTGTACTTGACAGGACTCAGGAAATGGCATGACTGGTCCACCTTTGATACCCAGAAGGGGCTTAATGAGATTTAAAGGTGCAGGACCATGACTGGAGTTTCCCACATTAGGTGTAAGTTGCACACAAGGTCCTTCTGTGCACCAGTCCCTAGCTGGCTTTGTGGCCTGCCTGACGGAATTCTAAGCGTGTTTTCTCTATCGAAGGAACAGCTGAAAGATGGGCAGCTGAGTTTCCGAACAGAAATTGTTTTTCTAAGATTTTTTTCCCCTTCCATTCAGGACTGTGTCTCTGAAATATTATCTATCATAAAAAACATGACATGAATTTACTGTCAGTCAACTGCAATTTTTAAATATACTCGTTAGGTTAGTGAGTAACCTCTTTCTTTCCTAAAGAGACAGGGAAGAAGAGAGGGAACATCAGGCCGTTATTTCTTGGGGGTGGATGGGGAGGGGTGTGGGCAAGGCCATGCCAGAACGTGTGAACTCAGATGGGACCCAAACATTTTTGATGGACTATTTGAGCTGGAAATATTCAATACGAAAGATCCTGCCTCAAGGAACACACTGTCAGCCGGAGATGGGCTGGGAATCCTGATGAGTCCCTGCATGCCTGTTATGTGGGTTTCAGGGTGGAGCTGCCTGGGCAGGGTGTAGGTCTTGTTAAGCTTTTATGACTGTGGCTCTTCACGGGACCCCTAGGGAAGCAAAAAGGTCAGTCTCTGGCAGCTGTTCTGGTAACGCTGTGGTGGAACAGAATAGATCCCAGTGAAAGTGGGTGAGAAACGCTCTTAGAATTCCGTTCATTTTGGTACCTGCCTCCTTCGGGTATTAGGCTTGGCTGCCTGGAGTTAGGAAGCTCCAAATGGCCAGAGATCCTGCACTCTACCACCCACTGAGCATAGACCTCCCTCCCTGAGAAGCTGCTGGCTAAGACTCAGTGCCCTCCCAAGCTCCTTTTGAATTCTTGCCTTAGGGAATGGAGATGAACTTGACTGTTTCATGCTTCCTGTTCATTCCAAGTACAGTCTGAAGTTGTTGGTCTTCTTCATGCTCCAGTTATCTGAGTGCCTATAGGAGCAGCCCAGCCAAATTGATAACCACATAGATTGATATTAAGGGGCAAAGCTCCCAGGAACATTTAAAACTCATTTTCAGAATGGGCAGTATCTGTATTTTAGTTTTGAATTGTCCACAGATGCACTTAAGGAATCATTGAGAATAGTGGGATGGATGGGTCTTGTTCAAGTTTTTTTGTTTTACCTCATCCAGTCTTAAAAGAACAGATTCTGTTTTGTCTTTTTTCCCATCTGATGCTCATGATTTATAAATATCAGAATGCCCTTTGCCATCATTGGCCTGGGATCATCTAACCTTTCTCTCTGGGTTCTCCTTCTATGGCGTTTGAAACTCCACTTGGGGAAACCAAATGCAAGCTGACCTATTTTAGAGATAGACCGAGGCATTTGTGTAATTTTTTTACATAGATCTGTGTAAGATATCCACAAATAGAAGCATTGAAATTCTCACACATGGCTCCCAAAAATGTGTGAAGGGCCAGGTAAGGTTGGAGGCTACATGTTGAGGAGCCCCAGGAGGAGGCTGGCTGATGTGGCTGTGGGTGGTGGCTGCCGGGTGCCCCAGCTGTGATGAAGACTAACGCCCACCAGAGCTTGGGGCACACTAACCTGGGCCCAAATGCCAAATGCCACCATTTAGTAGCTGTGTGACTTTGAAAAGTCACTTAGACCTTATCTCATGAGATCACTGTAGCTTTCAGTATTTTTGATCATGAACTATAGTAAGAAATCCAGTTTGCATCATGACCTGGCACACATAACTACACACATGCACTTATAAACCTGGAAAACACATTTTATGAAACACATTTTACTTATATGCTAGTATTTTCTATTCTATTTCCCATTGAACATGGTGATTGCAAATCACTGAACTGATTTTATGACCAAATAATGGATTGCAAGGTGGAATTTGACAGACGTCAAATTAATAAACGTCCATTTCCTTAATATGTTGATGATCCATATCTTTATTACTTAGGATGCGATAAGCTATGCTGCAGGAACAAGCCCTGGCATAGCTATGGCAGAATGGTATGCAAGTTTATTTCTTGCTTTTGTAAAGTCCAGAATGGGTTGGACAGCTTTTCAAGGTAGCTTTCCTCTGTGTGGGAATCCGGGTGGCTTCTGCCTAATGGCTTTGCCATCTCCCCATGTGGCCTCCACAGTTACAACTAAAGGGAAAACGTGCGTTGGAGTATCTCATGGATGCCTTTAAGGATTGGATCTGAAAGTTGGCATATCACCACCACCACCGCTCTAATGGCCAGAGCTCAGGCACATGGTGGCCCCAATCCATTTGCAAGGGAGGCTTCCTGTGTGTGTAGGAGAAGAAATTGCGAGGGATGGAGGGAGTGACATGAACTACCTAAGGTGGTAAAGTAGGTCTTGGATACATGGAAGGCTTAACAATAAAGCAATTAAGATGTAGAATTGGTGAATTGGAGTAATGCTGCCTTGTCACAATGGAACAGCCTGAATTAATGACTTCAGGGGGATACTTTGTGCTTCTCTTTATGCCAGCCCCATGATTCTAAAGTTCCACAGGCTCACTGATGGGTATAGTTTTCTACAATTAATGTGAGTTTGCTCATTGCTTGATCTTGGGGCTCATCCTTATAAGACCCTAATGGGATGGGGCTGAAAGTTCTGTTTCAGTTGAGCCCAGACTGTGCATATTGCTAACTGATAATTATAGCGTACATTTATTGAACACTTACTGTGTACTGGCATTGAGCTAAGCAGTTCTCTTTTATTTTTTTTTCAATCCTCACCCTAGGATTTGTTTTTTCATTGATTCTAGAGAGAGAGGAAGGGAGAGGGAGAGAAAGAGAGAGAAACATTGATGTGGGAAAGAAATCGATCAGTTGACTGGTTGCCTCATGCACATGTACTGACTGGGGATTGAACCACAGCCCTTGGGTGCATGGGACAATGCTCTAACCATTGAAAACACTGGCCAGGGTGCATGCTTTATCTTAATTCATCATCACAACCTTCTTAAGAATAATCTCATATGTCTTAGTTCCCTGTGAGTTCACCTATTCTGCTACCTTTATTTCACAGGTGAAAAACTTGAGTTCAGAGAGGTGATTTTCCCCAGTGTTGCCAACAAATTGATGATTATTCTAGGGTCGAAAGCCCAGATCTCCTGATGCTTATAACAAGAACATGACGCTGGAGTTGGGGGTCGGGGGTAGGGATGTACACTGGATATTTTAGTGGCCTTAGCAAAATGTTAATTGAACCTTAAATTTTAGGATCTTTAGTTTTACCCAGACATATCAGAAATTCCAATTCGTGCTGGAATAGAATTCCCAAAGTTCTGTAGCCACTACTTAACTCTTAATTTTGGTTTGAACTGGTCATTTTAGGCAGAAGTAACCAAAGCATTCTCATGAATGTGGTAATTGAAAGTTGGTATCAACTTAAAGTAGAAATACAAGTATAGATTGTAGTAAAAGATTCTTATCTGTGATTTTTACTTCTTTTTACATAAATCTGCATGCTCTCCTCTAATGACTCAGCATTCCTTGGTTGCTACAGTACTGATGAGAAAAATTGGAATTTGCTTCCCGCCCCCCAAAAAGGAGGCAAATGTGCTTCTGATAATGATAAGATATAGCTGGTTTAAGCCACAGCTTTAAAATATGTAAGTTCTTCTTAAAGGAGGCCTTCTTAAGATGAAGTGGTTAAGTTCTCCCAGGGCGGACTGAGGAAGGCTCCAGTTCATCTCTTTAGCGATCTTTAAAGGTGCTTCTCCAGATTGGCTCAAGCCAGAGATGCTAACCGTGACCTTCTACGTGTTCCTCCCTGGGCAGAGGGATTCGATGATTTCATGAAATTATCTTCTAGTTCAGTGTTGCAAATGTCTCCTTAAACAGTTACAGAAAGGAATCTGCGGGATGTGTGCCCATGCACGTGTGCCATTTGCACACCCAGCGCCCACATCCCAGTGTCCTTTAGATTGCCTTTCAGAGGAGGGCCAGAGGAAAGAGATGTTCGGAGCCTGGCTTGGTCAGCATTTGTAATCTTTTATTGTCTGTGTGTGGATTTGCAGCTATAAAATAAGAAATTCTTTTTCTATTTCACACTCCCCACCATTTTATCATTTTAGGATCAAGAAAAGGGCAAAAATGAGATGAGTCACATAGACGCTTCCAGCGTCAGGGCCCCCGCTTCCTGTGCCCTGTAGTGGGCATGACAAATGTTGGAGATTCCTTCAAGCTGGCGATTAATCATGTGTCCGGAAAGGATGGGGGTGAGAGGCTTCACTATTAACCGGTATTTAAAGGGGGGTGCTGCTTGGGGGGATACTTGGTCTCCCAGGCCTGACTCCAAGGTGTGCACTCAGCTGGGGAGATCATTTTGTGCTGTGCATGTACTGATAATTTTATTAACTGGAAACCAAGTCTTTTCTGCCTCAACACAGACTCCCAATATTCTTGCATAATGTGTTTGACATGTCTGAGGCAGTGTGGTCTTAGGAGAATGAGCACTGAATAGGGAATCAGGAGTGCTAGTTTTTATCCTGATTTGGTGGCTGACCTGATCCTCCTCCCTGGGCAGCTCACCTAACCTCTCTGTGCCTCATTACCTTCCTGTTCCCACCTGGAAAATCAGGACCGTTTCCTCTATGTACTCTTAACTCAGAGATGCCAGCTGTATCCAGGCAATTTACTTGGCTCTCTTGGTGGGGAAGGTGTGCTGTACATTCATGATGGTGTTTTTGTCTTTGTTACAATTATAGTTATTTTATTTTTTAATGACTCAGCAGAAACCACTGTGAACCCAGTATCACAGCACAAACCCAATGTTACAGTGATCTACTGTTCAGGTGCAGCCTTTCAGAGCTATGATATAATAATTTCCAAGCACCACCTTCGAATGCAAACCAGCATGTGCCTAACTCTCGAGATCCAACCTATGTATGGGGCCCAATTTGGAGAGATGTGGTCATCCTTCTTTCACTTTTTTACTGGGCAAGGTAGGTTCCTTTTCCCCCATTATAATGATTTGGAAGCTCTCCTCCCCTGCCCAACCCTACTCTTTAAATTTTATTATAATGTCCTGGATGGAGGAAAGCCTTCTGAGGCTTATCACCTGCAGGTGGTACTTCTGAAAGTTTCAGAAAGTTCTAAACACTAAAAATGGGTGTGTAATGAGCCCTGTTTTGCATCTTTAATCACAGCATTTTCCACCATGCATGCTGTAATCATATGCTTTTTCTAGAGCCAAAGTGATGTGCAATTCCAGGTCCATTCATTAATGAATTGTCAAACCAATCACAGGTCTTGTCAAAAGCATCACTGCGTCATGTTTTCTTTACATAGACCAGTGGTCGCCAAACTGCGGCTCGCGAGCCACATCCTGCTCTTTGGCCCCTTGAGTGTGGCCAGGAGGTTTCAATCGCACTGTGAGTGCTTGCCTGCACGTGGTATTTTGTGGAAGAGCCACACTCAAGGGGCCACAGTTTGCCGACCACTGACATAGACCATTGGATTGGATCTACTATGGACCGCTTCTCCCCAAGGGGTTCAAAGTCCTCCTTGAAAAAATGTCTTGCTCAGATGTGAAGTTTCCTGATGTCTGTCTGTCTGTCTGTCTGTCTCTGTTGCCTCCTTTCCCCCAACCTTCCTCCATTTTATATAGTGATTGTTGGTTCCTTGGAAAATATGACTTGCTTCTGAAATGTGGCAAGTGAAGGTTGTAAGGGAGATTTATAAGATCCCAGCAGAGTGCCCAGAAGCCTCTTGGCACCAAATATCTTCCTTATTCAGGTTTCACAAGGTATAACATTCTTTCACCACCAGTGGTGGCTTTTCGGTTAAGCATTGCCCTTGCAAGAGAGGGGGCTTTGCATTTAAAAAGCTTATTCTATCCAGAGGCAAATAGAGTCCACTCAGTTGTCCACACCTGTTTATATAAAACTGCTTCTCCCTGACCTGAGATGTCCTGCCAGGAGCAAGAGAATGAGAGCCTGCTGGATGTTCGTGTGTTGGTTTGCAGCTTTGAGGCCAGGAAAAGGCCAGAGGGGGCTGGAGAGCTCGGAGGACCAGCCTGGCCTCCTTCCTGGTCTTTCTGCAGCCTAGCCTTGGTGAGGAGAGATTCTGGCTAAGGTGATGAGGAGGACTGAGGAGGTGACAAAACCAGCCCAGCACTGTTAGAGTTCAGATGTCATAACTTCGGAATGATTGGCCAATGCCACATTAGGGGCTGGGTCTCTCTCTCTCTAGGAAAGGTCTTGAGTTTCTATGTAAAGCACCTGATGTTTCTCTAATATAATTATTAGTTATTAACATTGCTAGTATAACATATGTAAGGACATATTATTGGTTATTATGTATTGTCTGCTTCCCCTCACTAGAATGTCAGTTTTCAGAGGAGTTTCTTTGTTTTGTTCATTGTTGTATTTAAGAGCCTAGAACTGTGCTAGTATATATGACAGTTGGTGTTTAGTAAGTATTTATTAAATAAGTGAGCACATTTATTCTTTTCCTTGCTGTGTGAGAATTCACTCTCTTCCATTTCAGCACCTACATGCTACTCACCGCTGCCCCAGGAATTCTTAGGCTCCTCAGCTTGGCACCATCTTTCTTTTCTAGGGCCTTCTCAAAATTGGACAATTGCAGATATTTGATTTCCACCCCCTTTCTTCAAATGAGAAAGCTGTACACAGTGATATGGCAGTCTCCACTGGCTTTCTGTGCGATGCCAGTGACGGTTTTTTGCAGAGGGCAAGGCCTGGGATTGAACGTAAACAAACACAGCCCATGAGTTTAAAATAGACCATTGAGCAGCTCACAAAATAGGCCCCTTGTTTTTAAAAGAGCAGTGGACGCTCTCGAGAAATAATAAGAAAGAATAAGTCTGGAAGCTGGATAGAATGCTCTGGTGCTTTCTGGCTGTGCCCATCCTTCGAACTTTATTTGCGTTTGGCACGCCTATCATGGAACCACTGCCAGCCGGGGCCAGGGAGCTCAGGCAATGGCAAGTTTATCTGGGCTGCTGGAGGGAAATGGAAATCTCTCAGTAAAAAGTGCAGCATGCTTGTGGTGCTAATTTCTAAGAGACACAGACTCCCTTTGCAAAGGAAGTCCGTTGTTCGTCTCACAAAGAACATGAGGATTAATAAAGGTTCCGGAACGTGTGTGACGTAGGGATGGATGGAGATACACACACACACACACACACACACACAGGTTTTATCATCTGCAAAAAATGGGGTATTAATACCTACCTCCTCGAGTTGTTTTAGAATGAAATGATGCCCGGCCAGTGTAGCTAAGTGGTTGAGCATTGACCCATGAACTGGGAGGTCAGGGTTCGATTATTGGTCAGGGCCCACATGCCTGGGTTGTGGGCTCAGTTTCCAGAGGGGGCATGCAGGGAGAGCGATTGATGATTCTTTCTCATCATTGATGTTTCTATCTCTTTCTCTCTCTCCCTTCCTCCTCTGAAATCAATGAAAAACATATTTAAAAAAGAAAAAAAAGAGAATGAAATGAATGTAGACTCCATGAATTTAGGGCTTGCTTGTTGTGTACACTTGTTCACACCCAGTGCCTCACATGGTGCCTGGCATCTGCTGGTGACAGCAGTGCTGACCCTCTTGTGCAGAGGCACTGCAGAGGATGGAGGATGCAGTCCGCTGACAGCAGTGGAGGCATAGAGAGCATTCTTTCCCCTTTCTTCCGTCCAGAATCTTTATTCTTAAAAACAAAACAAAACAACCTAAACACACGTCCACAAATAAGGGTACATTCTCATTGTGAAAAATGTAAACAATTAAGAGATATATACCTACTTCTCCCTACATTAACCACTTAGGTGCATCCTTCCAGAGACCATATGGCTCTATCATCTGTATCTCTATTTTCTGTCTATGATGTGCTGCATGTCTGTCTGTCTGTCTACCTACCTACCTATCTACCTACCTGTGCTGGCTAATTTTATGTATCAACATGATTGGGTCATGGTGCACAGAAATTTGGTAAAAGATTACTCTGGAAGTCTTGTAAAGATGTGTGTGTGTTTTTTTTTTTTTTTTTTTTTTTTAATGAGACTAACATTTAAACTGGTAGACTTCCAGTAAAGCAAATTAACCTCCATAATGTGGGTGGGCCTTATCTAATCAGTTGAAGGCCTTAATTAAACAAAGACTGATTTTCCTGGAAGAAGAAAGAATCTGTCAGTAAACTGCCTTTAGATTCAACTGCAATTCTTCCCTGGGTCTCCAGTCTGCTGGCCTACTTTGCAGATCACCAAGCCTCCAGAATTGCATGAGCCAATTACTTAAAATATATTCATTCTCATTCTCTCTCTCTCTCTCTCTCTCTCTCTCTCTCTCTCTCTCTCTCTCACACACACACAATTCCTGTTCCTCTGCGAACCCTGACTAATGCCCTATCTGATCCTTTCATTAATCCATCCATCTATTCATTCATTTATAGAAGAAAAATTTATTGAGATATTTGTGTTCCATTCTTACTCTCCCATTCCAAGAAGGCAGCCAGCTTTGTATTATAATGTTAAAGCAGAAATTGTTTACCCTGCAACTTGATGGTCTTATTACTCAGGTAGGACGGCAGAAGAGGCAGAAGCTCTGAGAAGGGGCTTTAGGGAGATGCCCCAAGACCACACACAGGTTCCATGGGAGGGGACATTATCCATGCCCTCACTGCTTTCTTAGACAGGGACAGGACACATACCTTGTCGCATGTACCCAAGGAGTCACTTTAGTCACCAGATTCTTCTACAAAGACTCCCTTGCCCCCAAAATGATAAATGATTCCTGTGTTGAGTAGATGAGTGGCTGGAGGGGGCCACAGGGAAAGTTCTGTTTTGTATGACTCTGGAACCTTGGTACAACACAGGGGTGGGAAGTGGGGAGATAGAAGTCAAAATAATGCTCCAGCTATCATAGCGTTTATGTAAAAGATATATCCTATATAATAAAAGGCTAATATGCAAATAGACCGAACGGCAGAATATCTGAACAACCGAACAACTGGTTGCTATAATGTGCACTGACCACCGGGTGGTATGCGTGGGACATGGCAGGCATCATTAACAGGTGGCAGAGCACAGAACATGGCAGGCGTTGGCCGCAGTGGGATGGTGGAGCAGGTGAGTGGGGAGTGCCAGACCAAGGCGAGGTGCTGGTTGCTGTCATTGGGGCGAGCTTCTGGTGGTTATTGAAAATTCTTTGCTCCTGCGCGATTGCTTGTTGCTGTCAGCAGGTGTGAGCGGTGGCTGCCAGCCCCAGTCGCCCCTCAGGGCTTCTCCACCTCCCCCTGCTCCTAAGGGGTAATCGGGGCTGGCAGCTGCCTCTCGCACCCACTGCTGGTGCCGGCCCCACTCGCACCCGCAACTGATGCCGGAGCCGCTGCTCGCACCCACTGCCAGTGCCCGGCGCTGGTCCCAATTGCTTGGTGCTGTCAGTGCACGCGAGCAGCAGCTACTGGCCCCGATCGCCCCTGAGGACTTCTCCACCTCGTCCTGCTCCTGAGGGGCGATCAGGGCAGCAGCCACCACTTGTACCCACTGATGATGCCGGCCCCAATCGCTCCATGCTGTCAGTGGGTGCAAGTGGGGCTGGCACTGTCAGCCGCGGCAGAGGGGGGCTGGGTGGGGGCGTGGAGGATGGGCCAAGACCAAGGTGCATGAATTTGTGAACTAGGCCCCTAGTATGTACTATATATATGTATATATATGTATAGTTTTGAGTTTTCAAAGTATTTTTAAAAAATATTACAGTGTTTAAAGTAGGACTTTGTTTTTATATAATACTTCTTGGATAGTTTTCCATAATTTTATCTCATTCTTATAAATATTTTATAAAATATTCCATATTACTGTTGCGGCTTAATTCACTTGAACTATTTCCTACTGTTAAATATTTAGATTGTTTCCATTTTTTATGTTGTAAACAATACTCTAATGAACATTCTTTAATATTGGGTCAGTTGTCCCAATTGCCTGAAAAACTGAACCTCATGTCCTCCCAGAATTCTGTTCTACTCTCTCATGCCTACAGGAGCTCAGCTCTGTGGTAGGCTCAGTGGGGACTCCAGAGCAGACAGGAGGAACCCGTCTCCCTGCTGGAGCCTGTGATCTTGTGAAGAAAGTAGGACCTAAAGAACAAGGGACTTCTTTTCTAGCCACAGAGGATCATGGGGTGAGAAATCGGGACCTATGATGTGATTTGGGGAGTCATAAAGATCGGGGGTTTTGCATATGGGAACAGAAATTGTCCTGAATAAAACCACACCTTCCTTAACACTTCTTTGGGACACATTTTTGTGCAGCAGGCAGAGCAGGCTTCCTTCTCTACTTATTCTCAATCTAGTGCCTTTTCTTATTTCCCTTGGGAGGAATTACCTTTTTCTAAAGAATAGACTTCACAGAGTGAAGGTCCCAGGCTCCAGTTCTCTGACAAGTTGGTGTGTGTCATTGCTGTGCATACTTTTGTACTTTTACGATATACATATACATTTCCATGAGTAATATAAACTAGTAGGGTCCCAGTGCACGAATTCGTGCACCTTGAAAGGAACTGTGGGCCGCAAGGCTACGGTGGGCACAGGGGCGGGTCTTGGCCTGGCCCCTCCCAACGTGGCTCTGGTCCCCTGTCTTCTGGCAGCCCCACTCCTGCCGCCGCTGCTCGCATGTGCTGACGGTGCCGGCCCTGCTTGCACCCCCTGACGGCGTGGAGCGGTTGGCACCGGCACCAGCAGTGGGTGTGAGTGGGGCTGGTGCCATCAGCAAGTGCGGGTGGTGGCTGCTGTCCCAATTGCCCCTCAGGAGCAGGGGAGGTGGAGAAGTCCTCAGAGGTGATTGGGGCCGGAAGCTGCCGCTTGCACCCGCTTATGGCACTGAGTGATCAGGACTGGTGCCGGGCGCTGGCAACAGGTGTGAGCAGCGGCTCTGGTGCCAGCTGTGGGTATGATTGGGGCTGTTGCCAGCAGTGGGTGCGATTGGTGGCTGCTGGCCCTGATCGCTCCTCAGGAGCACAGGGAGGTGGAGAAGCCCTGAGGGGCGATTGGGGCCGGAAGCTGCCGCTTGCACCTGCTGATGGCGCCAAGTGAATGTGCCGGAGCAAAGAATTTTCAGTAACTACCAGAGGCTCGCCCTGATGACAGTGACTCGTGCCCTGCCTTGGTCTGGCGCCTCCACTCACCTACTCCACCATCCTGCTGTGACTGACGCCCACCATGTTCCGCACGCACCCCCTGGTGGTCAGCACATATCATAGCGACCGGTTGTTCTGCTGTCCGATCTATTTGCATATTAGCTTTTTATTATATAGGATTGTTTTATGTGTCTGAAAATTTTAGTGATCTTTTCTGCAAGTTGTAAATACATATGGCAAGGGACTTGATCCTTTTCTGTGACCTTCCAGCCTTCATGAGTAGTTAGTGTGGTGGTCGTGCTTGACCAGATTCAAGAAGGTGGTCCCTGGGAGGCCACCTCGTCTGCCTTCCTCATGCTCACTCCACCCCTCTCTCCTGGTGCCCCTCTTCTCAGGTCTCTCCCCCAGGCCCTGACAGTTATTTCTGAAGGCTTTTGAAAGATTCTGGACCAAGACCTTAGCTCATAAAAACCTGAAGGTTCGTTTTCAAAGGACTCTTTTATGGGGAAACACCTGAGAGTAAACGTTTATTTAAAAGCTAAGGAATGAATGCATAGCTAGTGAATGAATTGCGGGAATGGACAGGAACATTTGGGCCCTTCTTGGAGTGGAAACCATGTGAGGGGGCATGGCTTTGTTCGCCTCCGTGGCCACTGTGGTCAGCAGAAGTGGAGAGCAAGATACCACTCATTTTGGCTGTCCCAAATCAGGAAGAAGGCTCTCACTGACAATGCTACTTAGAGAATCCCATTCTTAGTCCTCTTATGATGAAATGAGGTAAAAAAGACCACTATCTTCTTTTTGGGACAACCTGTCTCTGGCCAGGGTGGAGGGGAGGCTGCAGTACTTTAATCTAGAAGGTGCCGGGCTGTCAGTTCCTCTGGCCCCAGAGGAAGGTGCTCATTTCTTCCAAGGCACAGAGAATGGAGTGGCAGGGCCTCCTCTCTCCTCCCTCCCTTCTTCTCTCAGTTCTTCTTTCCTAATCACTGGGAAACGTGAAACTTCTTGTTTCAGATACTTGCACTTCAGTATGATTTGATTTGATTTGATTATTTTTCTTAAAGCTGGAGGAATGCTAGTGTTGGCACAGGTCTTTTTGGGTCAATAAAAGGAAGAAACAAAGAAAAGAGGTACAAAAGTTCCCTTTTGATATAAGAATAATCTGTCATAAGATTCTGCACACCAAATGCCCAGCCTCAGAGGGAGTATTTTTGCCAGAGGCCTAAGACTCCACTCTTTCCCTCCTTTTCTTCCCTTCCTTCCTCCTCTGACATTTGTGCATGTGTGTCTGAATACAATAAAGTGGCTTTAAGCCCCCCTCCCCAATTATTCAACAATTTTCAAATGGAGAAAAATGTGGGTTTTTTAACTTAGTTTTTGGCTTTTTTTTTTTTTTTTTGCATGTGTGTGTCTCTTTTTTTGTTTGCTAAACAGTAATTGCGGATCTTCCTGGCCACCTTTAATACTCCCAGCTAATTATCCTGAAATAAATCTCTTTCAAGCCCGCATGCCAGCAGTCCTGGGATCCTAGCCGCTCTTTCAGCTCCTGGCTGCCTGTCACTCAAATGGGCCTCAGCTGCAACTCCGAATGATGAGTATTAACCTCCCGCTGGGAAGATTCGCCCAATCTCCCCACTTCCAACAGCAGCTCCCAGGGCCTCATGCTTCTACCTGTTAGCCTAAGCTGGGGTTTTCTTTTGCTAACGTTGTGATTTTGAAAAGTGGAAGAGGATTCCTGGGAGAAGGACACTCAGTTAACCTTCTTCTAATTGCCATTCAAAATGGAAAAGGGAGAGAAAGATGGTGGCTGTCCCAGGAGGGTGGCTTGGTGTGGCGTGTGCGGCACTGGACTTCCAGTGCCAGGAAGTGCACTGGACTGTTGGTGGTGTGTGTGAACCTATTCAGCTCAGGGCTCTGTGTTCATGGATTTCTACCTGAGGGCGGTTGATGACTGGCATCTGGGGACAGGCCTTGATGTAGACTTACTGTCTTCTCTGATGTCCTTCCTCTTCCTCAAATGTCCCTCAGTGACTTTTGGTAGTAAACTGGGTTCTTCTTTTTGCTCGAACCTCTTCTGTTTACTTCCAGGTTTTCTCTTGCCTTGTTCAGCAAGATGCACTGACTCTTGCTGATCCTTAGCCTGTGTATTAGTTTAGAATTTGTGGCTGCTCCTATCTGCCTCTCCTGGGTGAGGTACTGCTCTTCTCTCATTTTTGTTTACTTTCTGATTCCATGGGCTTTCCAGCTTCTGGTAAGATAAGGAGATGGCTACTTGAGCAGGCCCCATAGCAAAGGCCTGGCAAAGAGTAATAGTCTTGTTAAATGAATGAATGGATGAATAATAACATATAACATATAACATATAACATAACATAACATAACATAACATAACATAACATAACATAACATAACACACCTTGTCCCCAAATATTAGGCCACCTTCTTCCTAGATTTCCTCTGAAACCATTTTTTCCCCATGCTGTGGAAGACTATTTGTTTACCAATAACCAATTCTCCTCCTTGTGGGAAGAATTTCACTTTCTGGCCTCTGGCAGACATAGTCATGTGACTTGCTTTTTTTTGGTCAACAAAAGTTAACTAAATCCAGAATGTGTCCCTTCCAGGTAGAAGCTGTGAGAACTTAGTATTCCAGTTTTCTTCTGTCACAGTGGCAGGCAAAGTTCCAGATGGTGGCTGCTCCATGAGCTTGGGTCTTGGGGTGAGAATCCCCAGTTGATCTACCATGGATGTATGGTGTGAACAAGAAATAAACCTTTATAGTTTTATGCCACTGAGGTCTGGGATTTTAAAAATGACTATAGTGTAACCTAACCTATCCTGACTGATACACAAATACACAGATATACTCATCTGTATCCATATGCTTTTTTTCTCAGTCTTTCAATGGACAATTTTTGTCTGCCTCTATAAAGATCATATTTCTACTTCGCTGGCCTCTTATTCTTGTCAGTGCTGTGAGCCAGATATCTAAAATCTATATCCCGGCCAAAGAGACAGAGAAATGTTTTTGTTTAGATGCCTTGAACTAGATTGTTAAGTCTTACAGCATCACTGGATTCCCAGTAAATGATGTAGAATGCCAAATAATTCCTATGTCTACGTATCTTGTCTCAAGCTATCAGAGCAGGACTGCCATGTACAATTGTAAGGTTATGCACTGAAAAACTAAGGAGCTGGACATTCTCAAAGACCACAATGTGAAAAGTTGGGCAAACCCTTTGCTGGGCTCCTCTAACAGGGGAACGGCTTATAAGAAAATTTCAGGAGGTGCGCTCCCCCTCTCAGGAAAAAACCTATACCTTTCCCTCCCCCTAATCTTCCCACACAGGAGTGCATCTCCTAAACTCGAAGGGACCTCCACAAGACTTGCAACCAAGGGAGCAATGGGCAGTGGCAGCTTGTCCCTGGCTAACGCTCTGAACCTGTCTCCAAGGCCCCTTTTTCTCCAACTCGCCACTGAGCTGACAGCAGCCCTGCCTAGGCTCTCTCAGGTTGCTTCTTCTATCCTAAGCCCTTCCTTGTTTCAGTGCCCCCAGCTTTAATAAACACACTCTCAAAATTAAAAAAAAGAAATTTTTAGGAACCAGGGAGCACTGTGTATTCCACCATCAATACAAAACCATCAGAGAGTTCATTCTAAAGATGCCTTGGACTTTGCTGAAGTCCTGCAGGAAATTATAATGGGAGGACCCTTACCATTCACCTCTTTGGCATGACTCAAGCAAAATGTGAGTGCCTGATACTTTTAGGTCCTGCCATTCTCATTTGCTCCTTAACCTCAGCTCCAAAGAGGATCCCATTTTCTGGTAACTCCATACTGCTTTCCACAGTGGTTGTACAAATATGCATACCCACCAACAGTGCATGAGGGTTCCCTTTTCTCCACATCCTCACTAACACTTGTTTGTTGATTTACTGATGATAGCCATTCTGACAGGTGTGAGGTGATATCTCATTGTGGTTTAATTTGCATTTCTCTGATGATTACTGACATTGAGCATCTTTTCATAAGTCTTGGCCATCTGTATGTCCTCTTTGGTGAAGTGTCTATTCAGGTCCTTTGGCCATTATTAAATTGGATTGTGTGTGTGTGTGTGTGTGTGTGTGTGTGTGTGTGTATGTTGAGTTCCTGTTTTCTGATTTTCTCTTTTTGTGACCTATGCCTTCTGGGCCTCTCCAATAGGGGGAGCTCATTAATTTCACCCAGCATCTATTCCCGCTGGATTTTTCTCTTCCCTTCAGTTCCTGTCCTGGATTATTTTCATCTGCCAAGCCTTTGGTCTTGATTAGTCACGAGTCTGCCCCAAGACATGGTGGTGTTTTAATCCTAGTGAGCACTGGTTAAACCAGCCGTGGGCAAACTACGGCCCGCGGGCCGGATCCGGCCCGTTTGAAATGAATAAAACTAAAAAAAAAAAAAAAGACCGTACCCTTTTATGTAATGATGTTTACTTTGAATTTATATTAGTTCACACAAACACTCCATCCATGCTTTTGTTCCGGCCCTCCGGTCCAGTTTAAGAACCCATTGTGGCCCTTGAGTCAAAAAGTTTGCCCACCCCTGGGTTAAACAGTGAAATATATAGTCGGATTTTCTTTTTCTAATAGTGTTGCAGCTTCAAACTCCAGCGTGTGGCAAAGGAAGAATCCTTTGTGGCTGAATATTTCCTGCATCTGTGAATCCTCCTCCTACTGTCTACCATGACAGCTATGCAAGTGTCCTTTGGATTTCACACTAAAAAAAATTATGACATTGTAATCTACTCTATCCATGGAAATGCACCTCTCTGAGATTGTGAAATCAAAGAATAAATGAAAACCAATCATCAATGAAAACAATAAAATGATGGTTTGACCTAAAAGGAATTGTGTGGTAATAGGAAGGGATCTAATTCCAGCTCTGCCAGTGACTCTGTGTGACCTTACGCAGATCACTTAACTTCTCTGGGACTTAGTTTTCCTATCTGTAAAATGTGAAAGAATTCTTTCCATTTTTAATATTTTACATTTCTGGAATGTAATGTTTATGAATATTAAATCATATTAACTTCAGAAATGTATTCTCAGTGATGGTCATTTCTTAGGCTTCCTGGGAGATTCTTGTTATTGTTTTTGATATGCTTCTTGTTGGGCTGATTTTTATCTCTCAAAAAGTTCATCCCAGCAATCTTGTGAAATTAGCAAGGGCATTTATCTCCATTTCACAATTGAGACTTATTGAGATTATGTACTTTGTCCAAAATTATGTGAGCCCTTTAGAAGTGGGATCAGAACCCAGAAATCCTGACACTCATACTCTATATTAGACCGAAGGGAATTGTCTCTCTAATGCTGTTATTTGAGTGGGAATTATTGAGAAACACTTTACCCTAATAACTCAGTTTAATCAATTCTAATTGAATGTATTTTATATGTTTAGTGGTGAGCAAAGTGTATTTCCTAGCCTCAAAGATGGTATGATCTAGTGAGGGTCAGTTACATAAACAGAAATAGGAAGTGCTGTGGTTAAAGGTATTTTCAGGACTTCCTCTTCCAATCAAGGATGGAATAAGAGGGATGGGGTTTACCCTCCCACCCAAAACAACTGTAAAACTGGACAAAATATTTTGAAATGATGGCCTTTAACTCAGTTGACATAAGGCAACAAGTACAGTATCCCTGAAATATGGGGAACAAATGAGGTGATCACTCAAGCTTGCTGTCTGAAGAGTTTCCAGGCCAAGATATAAGGAAGGAAAACCCAGTTGATCCCAGTAGTTTCTAAGTTTAGAAGACATAGCTGGAAGTCTGGGGAGACAAGTGGCATTTATCTCCATTAATAACAGGGCAGGGTTTCAGAGTAGAGAGGCTTCATAGAGAAGGAGCTTAGGAGATCTTTGTGCCCCATCAAATCACCAGTTCAGTGGTAATAATCAGTATATGCATGTACAGAATCTATTCAAGGCTAGAGAAAGAATCACTTAAAAGGATTAGATGAAACATATTTTTCAAGATCATACAGGGGCAGGGATAGTTCCTGCTTCTATTATCCAAACTAGAAAACCTCATAATTCACAAGACATTGAGGAGATTAGTCAGAAGAGTTTTGTCTCAGTGGAAAAAAATAGCCAAAGACTAAATGTTGATCCCACCCAACAAAGTTTTACAAAAAAAGACCTAAAAACATCACAGTATTTCCAAACAACTTAACTGTGTCACAGAAAAAAATCTCAAAATATTTATAGGATGATAAAAATATCCAGTACCCAACAAGATAAAATTTGTAATGTCTAGCAATTTGATAAAAAAAATTTTAAGGCATGCAAAGAAGCAGGAAAATGTGACCTATAATGAAGAGAGAAGTCTATCAATGAAAACCAATTAAAAAATTACAGATGATAAAACTATAGACAAGTACACTAAAACAGTTATAACTGCTTTAAGTTAAAAGTTCAAGAAGCTACCATCACCATTGAGCTTATCAAGTAGAGCCATGGAAGATATACAAACTACAATGTCTGAGATGAAAAATATACTAGATGAGATGATCAGCAGATTAGATGTTGCAGAAGAAAACATCAGTGAACTTGAAGACATAGCAATAGAAACTATAAATAAAACACAGAGAGGAAAAAGTTTTTAAAAAATTAAAAACCCTGCCCTGGCCAATGTTTCTCAGTGTTTAGATTGTCGGCCCATGCACTGAAGGGTTTTGGGTTTTATTCCCAGTCAAGGTAATGTACCCAAGTTGCAGGTTTGATCCCTGGCCCCGGTTGGGGCACATGTAGGAGGCAACCGATCGATGTGTCTCTCTCACACCAATCTCTCTCTCTCTCTCCCTCTCCCTCTCCCTCTCCCTCTCCCTCTCCCTCTCCCTCTCCCTCTCCCTCTCCCTCTCCCTCTCCCCTTCCCTCCCTACCCACCTACCCCCTTCCCTCCCTCCATCCTGGATTCTTTTCCTCTAAGGCCAAGAAAAAGACAAAGATATCCATTCTTCTATTCAACATTTTACTGGAGGGTCGGCAATACAGTATGGCAAGAAAAGGCAAAAAAAAAAAAGACCCTTAGATAAGAAAGGAAGAAGTAAAACTGTGCATGGCCTAATTGCCTATGTAGAAAATTCTGTAACATCTACAAAAAAAGCAATAGAACTAATAAGTGAACTAATAAGAACGTTTCAGGATAAAAAATATCAGTATACATAACTGAAGTTGCATTTTTATATGGTAGCAACAATGAGAAATTGAAATAAAAACCATTTATAATAGCATTAAAAATATGACATGCTATGGACAAATATGATAAAAGTTGTACAAGACCTGTACTCTAAAAGTTACAAAACAGTGCTAAGAGAAATTAAGGAAGAAATTAAGGAGGACATAAATAATTGGAGGGATATACTGTGTTGAAAGATTCAATATTGTTACGATTCTTTCCAAATGATCTATAAGTCCAATCAATAAGCTTTTTATGTGTATGTAGAAATTGACAAGCTGATTCTTCTTAAGTTCATAAGGAAATGCAAAAGACCTAGAAAACTGCTTTGAAAAAGAATGATGTTTAGAGGGTTTATTATAAAGCTACAATAATCAAGCTAGTGTTGTATTGGCATGAAGATAAATAAGGAGCTCAATGGAACAGAATGGAGTAGAGAAACAGGAACACACATAGGTCATTTGATTTCTGGCAAAGGTTCAAAGACAATGCTGTGGTGAGAGAATATTCTTTTCAATAAATGGTGCTAAAACAATTGTATATCCATATGACAAAGCAGAAAAACAAATAGATATTTAATTCTCACTTCGCACTGTATACAAAAATTATCACAAAATAGGTAATAGACCTAAATATAAAACCTGCAAAGAAAACACAGGAGGATATCTTTTGACCTAGGGTTTGTCATTTCCTAGCTATGACATAAAAATCCTCATTCATAAAAGGATGAAAAATGGATAAATTGGATTTAATTAATGTTAAGAACTCTTCAAAAGTCAATATTAAGAGAATAAAAAGACATGCCACAGACACACTAGAGAAATGTTAGTCAAAGTCTCAGCATCAAAAAACTTCTGTCTCTCTCTTGAAGCTTGGCTTGTGTTTGGGTCTCTTGGTTGAGGTCTAGAATTTACCTGGCTTAACTTTGTAGTATCTTCTTATTGGATAAGACCTAGCTGCCCACCTTTAGATAGAATCAATGCTCAGAATTACTGTTACAACATTAGGTCTAGGAATAACCCCAGTAGTTTAATTATAGCCACAAGAACCACCTCTTAGTCACATAGTCAGACCCAGCCCTCCCTAAGGAACATCCCTCTTAGACCATTTCAAATACTTAAAGGCTTTCAGAGCCCCAGGACAGGCTGCTTCTTAGTCCTTGCTTATCTACAGGCTCTGGTGCCAGGGACTCCTAACCAGGAAGTTCTTTAGGTTTCACAGTCTTCCTCCTGTAGCAGCCCTTGAGGGCTATGACTTTTGCAATTGTTTAATGGATCAAATCACTCTTCTACTTAAAACCTCTTGGAAGGTTTCCACAACTGGCAGGATGAAACCGAACTCCTGACCTTGGCCAGCAGGCTCTGCATGATCTCTGCACTGACTGCCCCTCCTACTGCACCTCCACCAAGCTCCAGTCAACCTTGACTTGGCTCTTGGTGTTCAAACACACCAAGAAAGTCCCTTCCCACCTCAAGGCCTCTCTTCATGTGTTTCCCTCTTTATAAAAGCTTTCTGTGACTGCTATATGGCTGGCTTCTCTCATCATTTACATCTCATCAAGATGTCACCTCCTGAGGGAGACTTTCCCTAACCATCTTGTCTGAAGTTGGTTCTCTCCTCTCCCAGTTATTCTTGGTCCCATCTCTCACCACAACTGGTAAATATTTTGTTCACATTTTTATGCTCCTTTCACTAAAATGGACGCTCTGTCAGGGTAGGGTCATGTATGCTTTGCTCACCATTGTATTATCATTATTGGTTGAATAAATGAGTGATTCCTGCAAATCCCCTAATTTTCACAAATACTATGTCAGTGGGCTAAATAAAGGTCTTTCAGCTGATGGTTTTGGGCACTAGTATCTTAAAAACTGTTACTAAAAGCTCTCTGTTTAATGATAGCTTCCCCCTGGAAACAAACAAGCAAACAAAACAAAAACCACTTTCAAACACAACAAAATAGGAAAGAATTCAGTGCAGATAGAGGATAACAGATACACATTTGCTACCAAACAATCATCCCTGTCATGTTGACCTGGAAGTCAACTCCCATCTGGGGAAAATGGTTCAAAAATTGAGTTCAAGGTTTAGTTGAGGCCTGTCCTGGCTTCAGGACTTTCTGGTCTTATATTTGATCTGACTCCAAGCAGGATTGGGCTCTTAGCCATCTTATGAAGGTGGGGCAAGGCTAGAGGATCTGTGCCTTCTTGGATTTTCCAGTCAGAAGGGAAATGAGTGATGGTTCTTGCTTTTAAGGTATGGATGGTGTGTAGAACACTACATTCGTGTGCCAGTTCTGAAGCCAGAAAGCTGGGTCATGGTCATGACCATTCCTCATGTTATTACTGAGTTTGATACTTTCAATGAACAAAGGCAGAAGCCTGGTGGAAGGTGTCACTATGTGCCACAGGAAGATTTGACCCTGGGTGGTGAAAAGCCTGGCTTCCAAGATGGAGATGCATTTGTGGAATCTTTTTGACTCCATAATTTATCTCAGCACATATTCATTTTACTTTTCTCTCTTCTCTCCCCCCCCCCCCCTTTCATTTCATTTTTCCTAGATTTTTCTCTCCCCTTCATATCCAGGTCTCTTTTCAGTTTTTCCCTCCCTCCCTCCCTCCCTCCCTCCCTCCCTCCCTCCCTCCCTCCCTCCCTCCCTCCCTTCCTTCCTTCCTTCCTTCCCTCCTTCCCTCCTTCCCTCCCTTCTTCCTTTTCTTTAATCTTCTTAACACACCTCATGCCCCTTTCATTTTTCTTCCCCTTCTTCCTTTTCTTGTCTTTATTTAAGATGAATCTGTGAAGTCAGGGACATTCTTTTTTCATCCCTTTGAAGCCAACCCACTGGTGACTGGCTATATTAGTACTTATATAGCAACTTAAAGTGATGTACTTTTCTAGTCAATTGAATATTTTTATCATTGTAAAATGTCTCTTTTTATCTCAGGAGTTTTAGGTTTTTATCCTGCCTGACAGTCTTTCTTTTTTCATTGAAATATTTTATCCACCTGCCTTTTGATGCATTTATGAATAGTGGGATTTAAATCTATATACTTACTACTTGTTTTTTTTTTTTTTTTTAAATATATTTTATTGATTTTTTTACAGAGAAGAAGGGAGAGGGATAGAGAGTTAGAAACATCGATGAGAGAGAAACATTGACCGGCTGCCTCCTGCACACCCCCTACTGGGGATGTGCCCGCAACCAAGGTACATGCCCTTGACTGGAATCGAACCCAGGACTCCTCAGTCTGCAGGCCGACACTCTATACACTGAGCCAAACCGGTCAGGGCCTTACTACTTGTTTTGTATTTGTCTTATCTATAGTATTTCATGTTATTTCCTTGCTTTCTTTTGGATTTATTATTTCTTTATTATTTTATTTTCTATCTCTGTTAGCTTATTAGCTATATTTTTGGTGATAATTATGTAAGTTACTCAAGAAATTCACATATATGTTCTTGACAGATATGAACTTTCCTCACTTACTGTTTAAAGCAAAGACCGTAGAATACTATATATTTTCTCCCTTTGAACTTGTATGCTACTATGATCATGAATTTTAATTTATAGCTATTTTAAATTTTATAAAAGCAAATTATTATTATTTTATATAGTAACTATTCAATTTAGCTTATCCACATAGTTACCCTTTCTGTACTCTTCACGTCTTCCTGCATCTTTAAACTTCCACCTAGGATCATTTTCTTTCTATGTATAGACATTTCCTTTACTTTAAATCTACTGGCAAATTCTCTGTTTTTGTGTGAGAAATATCTTTATTTCTCAAGGATAGTTTAGTTGGGCATAGACTTTTAGAATGGCACTTATTTTCACAGCACTTTTAAGATGTTACATTATTGTCAGACATGCTGTCTCTAATGGGAAGTCAGATGTGAGTTCTATTGCTGCTTCTGTAATTTTTCTTGTTTTAATTCGAAGACCTCCCTTTTTTGTTAATCTTTAGGTTTTTTTTCCTCAAGGGTAGGTATGATTATTATTTTTTTAGTGTTTATCCTGCTTGATATTCATAAGTAAGTGCTTCTTGAATTTGTGCTTTTTTGTTTTAGCAGTTTTAGAAAATACCGTTAAATATTGCTCTTCCTCCATTCTCTCTTCCTATGACAATAGTTACATTACTTAGACCTTTTCTTCCTATGCAATATCTTGATTTACTATCTGATCTTTTTTCTATTTTCTATCCTTTTATCTTTTGATGCTTTGTTCTGTACATTTTATTCTGAGTTATATTTTCAGTTGTACTTAATCTGTTGTTAAGACCTTCCATTGATTTTTACATTTTAATATTTTACTGTATTTTTTTAGTTGTAGTATTGTATTTTTTAGTGCACTTATTTCATTTTTTAAAAAAAATAGTTTCCAGTTAATTATCAGAACTTTCCATATTGGCTTTAAATTTTTGAATATAATATACAGAGTTATTTTTATTTATTTATTTTTTATTTTTTTATGTTTTATTGAGTTTTTGTTTTTGTTTTTTACAGAGAGTAAGTGAGAGGGATAGAGAGTTAGAAATATCAATGAGAGAGAAACATAGATCAGCTGCCTCCTGCACACCCCCTACTGGGGATGTGCCCGCAACCAAGGTACATGCCCTTGACCAGAATCGAACCTGGGACCCTTCAGTCTGCAGGCTGATGCTCTATCCACTGAGCCAAACCGGCTAGGGCCAGAGTTATTTTTAAAGTCTATGTCTGATGACTATTATCTGGGTTCTACTGTATGCCTGGTTATTATTATTTTTTATTGAGTACCTGGTATTATATATGAAAAAATTAGGAATAATTTGAGGCTTAGCATAAAGGTATCTTACTGTAGTGAGGATTTAGTTTATTTCTTACTGGAAGCTTAGAAATTCAAGATCACCTTAATCTAATCAGGGATGGATGGTTCAAACTTGGCTCTTGGTCCCTGTGAGGACCAAACCAAAAACTTAGAGATTTACTAGTCCCTCTGTCTTGGTAGGTCCTGAACTTGAATTATTTCTCCTAGCTGCAAGACAGTCTGTCAACAGATAAGTTTTATACCTCTTAGCCACTTGTCCTGAAGTTGGCTGAGGCTCTAGAGCAGTGGTTCTCAACCTGTGGGTCGCAACCCCTTTGGGGGTCGAACGACCCTTTAATAGGGGTCTCCTAAGACCATTGGAAAACACATATATAATTACATATTGTTTTTGTGATGAATCACTATGCTTTGATTATGTTCAATTTGTAACAATGAAAATACATCCTGCATATCAGATATTTACATTACGATTCATAACAGTAGCAAAATTACAGTTATGAAGTCGCAACGAAAATAATTTTATGGTTGGGGGTCACCATAACATGAGGCACTGTATTAAAGGGTCGCGGCATTAGGAAGGTTGAGAGCCACTGCTCTAGAGTCTGGGAAAAAGTAGCCTTGAATGCCAGACTGACTTCTTTGGGTTTCATTTTTCTCCCGCAAACTAGGTCCTGTGTTGGAAGATCTCCAGTGCCAGATAATTTTTATATATTGCCCAGATTTCCTGGTTGTTTTCTGCATGAAGGTTCTTCCAAGTTTCCTAGTAATTACAATCATGCCATCTCCGGACCTCAGTTTTCACATTTATACAATAAAATGATTAGAGTAGAAGAATCTTCAGATCCATCTTTCAGCCAGTGTCAGCATGCATCAGACTGGTGGGATAGACTGCCATTTTTATAAGGAAGTAGAGTTCTTCCTACAGAGGGCTGGCATTCTGCCCCACCTGGTCAAGGTAACTAACTAGTAAGGTTTGGAATGATGATGATGAGCACGTTTGTTACTTTGGGCAGATTGAAAACATGTACTGTAAGATTAGAATACTGCTAGGTAGCTTGTACTAAATATCCTACCATCCATGTTGGTGTGAAATGTAGGCAGGGATGCTTCATTTTTCTCTCAACCCAGAATTAGGGAGGATTCCCCAATGCTATTTATCACAGTCAGAAGGGAATTAAAGAACAGGGATGTTGTTAATTTACTCAAACTCCAAACTTAAAGTCCCTTTGATGGAGCAGAGGCACTGGGAAAGCGAGCTGTGATGTAAGATTTTTGGTGGGCCATCTGGAGGGTCTGCCAGTCATCTCATGAGCATGGGCACACACACATGCACACGCACACAAGTGCCTAATGATGACCACATTACAAATGGACACATCTGGCTGAGAGTTTTCAATAGGAATTTCAAAGAACTATCACTTTCATTTTAAAGGGCTAATTTAGTTACGTTTTATCTCTGGTTCTTTATTTTGAAGAGTGCTTAGAACATCATTGGTATTTAATATACTTTTGTGGAGTTCCAGTTGTGAGAAAGAAGTTCTTGCATTACACCTTAGCTCCCTTTGGGATAAACGAGCGTAGACTCTGGAGCCAAGCTGCCTGGGTTCAAATCCTAACTTCCATATACTAGCAATAAAACCTGGGACAAATAGCTAAATTTCCTTCTGCATCAGTTCTCTCATTATAAAATGGTTCCCTCATTCATAAAAATGAGGGTAATGGGTAGTACTGCCTCATGGGGCTGTTGTGAGGATTACAGGAGTTGATCCATCTGCAGTGTGCAGCTGGGTGAGCTGTTGATTTGGAGGTGAATCTGTACTGCATTTCTGAGTGTTTAAGCCATAGAGGTACATAGGCAAGAGGTGACATGAACTAGGTAGAGCTCTGGATACAGGGTCATGAGACCCGCTGTTGTCTTAGACTTATTGTTAGATTAACTTCTCAAACTGTTGGACCTTAGTTCAGTCTTCAAATCTTTCCTGTAACATAGTACAGTAACACTTCTACCTATCCTCACAGGGTGAATCTCAGATGAAGTGATGGATGTAGAAATCTTTTTGCAAACGCACTACATGCTATATAAATGTGAGGGACTATCACTAAAGGTGATGGAAGACCCATGATCCTCTGTAGGGACAAATGAAATGGAGAAGCTGTAAGAGAACTGGGGATTTCTAACCTTTTACTTTAGTTTTCAAGCTTGTTTTGTTTCTGTATGTCTCTACTCTCTCAGCATTTCTCAGCACATGAACTATCTTTCTGGGCTGTCTATGGAATGGATTTTGATGGTCCTTTAGGGTCAGTCTTGTATTCCTTTGCCCTTCACCCAGGGTCTTATCTTGGAGACTCTGAACTTGGTATCTGGCAATGTGTCCTTTTGGTCTATCAAGGAAATCCAAGCCCTTGCCCAGGAGTGAGCAGGTGGATTAAGAGCCCTTGTGGAGTGATGATGTGGGACAATAATCTGGCATGAGGTGGACCAGCTGTTGGGGGCCAGTCTGGGTATGGTCAGAGTCCAGAGGTAGGCCTAAGGTCAAGGTCAGGATAAATGATGTATGAGTTTCTTGTGACTGCTGTAACAAATTACCGACAGCAGACTATTCTCTTATAGTTCTGCAGGCTAGAAGTCCAAAACGACTATCTCTGGGCCAAAATAGGATATCAGCAGCTCCCGTCCTCACTGGGGGCTTTAGGAACAAATCTGTTCCTTGTCTTTTTCACCTTCTGGTGGCTGTGGGTCTTCCTGGGCAAGTAGCAGTATCACTCAGTCTCCGCCTCCATGGTCACATTGTCTTTTCCTCTTTTTTCTCTCTGCCTCTTTCTTTTAAGGATACTTGTTATGGCATTTATGGTCCACATGGATAATCCAGGATAATGTCCTCATCTTGAGATCCTTAATCGTTATCTGTAAAGACACGTTCCACATAAAGTAACACTCATAGATTCCAGAGATTAGAACAATGATATCTTTGCGGGGGGGGGGGGGGGGCATTGGTTAGCCCAGAGATTTTCAACCTTTTTCATCTAATGGCACACATGAACTAATTGCTAAAATTCTGTGGCACACATAAACTAATTGCTAAAATTCTGTGGCACACATAAACTAATTGCTAAAATTCTTTGGCCCATCAAAAAGATGTTATATTTTTTTCCAGTCTGACAAAAAATAGTTATAATTTTATTCATTCTTACTAGATGGCTATTGTTGTGTTGGCTGTTGTCATTTTTTTTTTTTTTAAAGAGATCAGTGCCCCTGACTAAATTAAATAGTCAGGTATTGCATTTTAAAAAATATTCTTGTGACACACCAATGTGCCATGGCACACTGGTTGAAAATCTCTCGTTTAGCCTATTTCAAGTGGTAAGGCAGGAAATAGGGAGAGCAGGAGACAGATCCACACAGGGATACCCAGAATGAGGGGAATTAGTCAAAATGGAAATAAAGATATCTATGAGATAAGTAACAAAGAAACCACTGTAACAGCTTGAATGAAAGAATGATATTCACTGACCACTTACTAAGTGCCAGTTACTGTACTAGGGGCTGGAGAAAAAGCAGCATGGAGTTTGAATTCATCGAATGAATTAGTGAATAAATCAATGAATAACTGGCTGCATTCTTTGCTTAGCAAGGAATGGTGTTTCTTGTCAGATCAGGTATCAAGGCTATCAAGAAGAGCACAGTTGGAAATCAGAGACAGGTGCTCTGGCTGGAATGGGGCATGTGGGATGGAGGTAGGCCTGTTCTCATCCAGCACGAGGAGGGAAAGGGGTTTATTTAACTGAGTGGTTCTAAGCCTGGCTGCACGTTGGTTACCTGGGGGCTTTTATCAAACATCTAGGCCCTATCCCCGGAGATGCTGATTCAATTGGTCAGGTTGGGCTGAGCATCTATTAAGTGTAAGCTCTCCAGGGGATTCTGATGGATGAGACCAGAGTTAACTTACCTTTCTGCTGATTGCCTTATAATTTGGAGTCAGACTTTGCTAAAAAACAAGGCTTTGTGAGTGGCATATTATATACCTTTTCTGAGCCTCCATTTACTCATTTGTAAAATGGGCATTAAAATACCTTACACATCTCACTCAGATTAAAGTAGAAAATATTTGCAAAGCTCTGACCATGATATCTGGCACATGGAGAGTACTTAATTATTCCTTCAATCTCTCAGTAAGGTAGGGATTATTTTTCCCATTGTATAGATTTCGGAACTGAGGCTCAGACACATCAGGTTAACTTGTTCAAAGCCCTATTGATAGTAACTGGTGAATATAAAATTTAGCTCTGATCTCCTTTTTTTTTTTTTTTTTTTTTTTTTTTTACAATGGAACATTAAATCCCAATCTACCCTCTTCCCTTTGGCCTCTGTGGCTGTGAATGAGCTGGCCACTGCTTGTCTGAGAAAATTCTTGTTCCCTCTCAACACTTAGGAATTTAGAATGGAAGAGAAGCCCACCCCACCTTCCCTCTTAGCCCCACCTCTTACTCTGTAATAAAGTAGGGATAAGATTGCTGTAGAGAGGTGTAATAGGGTGAATAATGGTCTCTTCCATAGATAGCAGGTCCTAATCCCTGGAACCTATGAACATTACCTTATATGGCAAAGTCTTTGCAGATGTGATTAAGTTAAGGATAAAAAAAGGTAGTCTTGATTACATTGGTGGGTACTAAATGCAATTATAAGTATCGTTAAAAGAGAGATTTGACATACATATAGAGGAGACTGCAATGTCCTTATGGAGATAGAGATTCGAATGTTGTGGCCATAAACCAAGGAATGCCCTGAGCCACCAGAAGCTGGAAGAGGCCAATAATTCTCTCCTCGTTCCTCTGAATGGAGTTTTGGCTCAGGGGTTCTGGTTTTGGATTTCTTGCCTCTAGAACTGTGAGAGAATAAACTTGCTATTTGAAGCCATCCAGTTCATGGTAATTTGCTATTACAGCAGCCCTAGGAAACTAACACCACAGGTTTCCTATGGACACCCTAGTACACTCTGTGATGATGCCTTCAAGTCCCAACAAACACAATGGGGCTTTACTTGCATGTCATGTGCTGCCTGATGTCTACCTCCTACTGCTGGGCCAGCAGGGTTCCAGGGAAGCTTGTGCACCTGCAGCCCATGGAGGAGGCAGACAGAGTTCACTGCCTCCTCACACCCCTGTCCTTTCCCAGCACCTGAGCTTCTCGTCGGGGAGCAGGTGTGAGTCCTCTATTGACTCTGCTGCTGAGGGAACAGCATGTCCAGCATGGGGAGGTTAGGATGGAGGATAGAGCCAAAGAGGCTGACATCCACCAATTCCCTGGCTCCTTTTGGACATTGAAGGTCCCCAGCCCAGTTTACCCCCATCTTCCCAGCCCTGTTGCTTAAGGGCAAGGGGTTTCTGGAATAATTTTACTCAGTGCACTGGGAACAAAGGAGAAACCAAATGCCTTGCTTGGGAGCAACCCATATGGAGGAGTCAAGGCAAGGCCTAGTGACAGGATAATTGCTTAAATATCTGCTTTAAGTATAAAGGCAGACTCTACCTCCAGCTGGAGTTCAGGTTCCCACAGGTCATGAAAACAAAGAGGGGAATGGGAGAATTAAAGAGGAATAGAAATGGAAATGATTAGGAAAGATTGCCACTACTTACAGTAGGGGGGTGGTGGGGGGAAGTTGGGAATTAACCCTTTTGGGATTGTGCAAGTAGAGTGTGGACTCACCGCTCTTGGGAAAGTTGGAGGCCTGAGCCCACAGTGAAATGCTCTGCTTTGGGGCTCCCTCAGGACCTGGAGAAGAGGCTGGTGAGGCTCATTCAGGGACTTGGCTTTGGGCAGTGTGAGTTGGAAATGGCTTTGAGTGGTGGGGGTGAGTTTATGGGTAGTCCATTCAGGCATCCTTGTACTTTACCAGTTCTACTTTCTCCCCTGACACTTGAGCCCTTTTGTCTTCCGGCATTTTTTTTTTTTTTGCACACCTAGCACTCGGGCACTCCCGGGTTTATGGGGTGGAGTGCTGTCTGCATTCACTTCCATAGTATCCTCTGGTTCTTCTTTGCAATCCATAGTATGCTGGTAATTGTTAAATTAATAATAATCGTATATCCTTAATTCTAAGAAATACAAGTTTTTACATTCCTGGAATTAGGGCCTACTTTATAATCAACTAGAGGCCTGGTGCATGAAAATTCATGCTCTGGAGGGGGGTCCCTCAGCCCAACCTGCCCCCCTCACAGTCCAGGAGCCCTCAGGGGCGGGAGGTGACCTGGCGATCAGGGGAAGGCGACTCCCCCATCACACCTCTGCTGCTGTCACTGCTGGCAGCGCAAACCTTGGCCGACCCTGGTTACCTGAGCCTCAGGTGGCCCTGGGCAGCTGGGAAGCCACTATCCAAGGCTTGCCTGCGCCTTGGGCTGGCCCTGGGCAGCTGGGGGGCTGAAGGGATGGGGGGACTATGGAGGCAGGTGCACAGCAAGGCCGGGCCCACCCCCAGGCGGGCCCAGCCTTGCCGCACGCCTGCCGCCCCATTGAGGCTGAGGGGACTGGGCGCCACCATCTTGTGGCTGTGGGTGCTGCCATCTTTGAGGGCGTGACAGTCAATTAGCATATTCCCGCCTGATTGGCTGTGGACGCCACCATCTTTGTGATGGTGTGAGGGTCAATTAGCATATTCCCTGTTTATTAGATAGGATGGGCATATTTACTGGGTGGATTAGATATTTTTTTCTCTGAGAAATAGAACCAATAGGATGCATATATTCTATCTATATAGTTATATCCTATCTATATCTATATCTACATCTGTATCTTTATATCTATTTACAGAGAGACAGATTTTAAGGAACTGGCTTATATAACTGTGGGAGCTGGCAAGTCCAAAATTTGTAGGACAGGTTAGCAGGCTGGAAATTCAGGCAGAATTTCTATGTTGCAGTCTTGGGGAAGAATTCCTTTTTTTGAGGTGAACTTTAATCTTTCCTCTTAAGGCCTTCAGCTGATTGGGCCTGCCAATATTATGACTTTACTTAAAGTCAACTGATTGTAAATATTAATCACATCTAGAAATTACCTTCACAACAACATCTATGATAGTGTTTGGCCAAACAATTGGGTACCATAGCCTAGCCAAGTTGAATTAACCACCACATAGAATTAACCACCACAGAGGGATAGTCATTTGTTTGTTTGTCTATTATATTCATTCATTCATTCATTCATTCCTGCTTCTAAAAAATCTGTTATAAATGTATGTACAGTCTTGATGGATGCCCTAAGCATTGGGCTATAATGGGAGGCTGTGAGCTTGATGAAAGGAGGGGTCAGAACTGTTTGTTCATTGCAGCATCCTCAGTGTAGGAAACTGGCAAGTCGTGGGTGCTTGGTATTGGTTAACTGCATGACTGGCCCCTTGGCTAAGCCATAAATGATTTGGATTCAGATACTCCTTTGACTTTTAATTTCCTCTCTTTAAGTGTCATAGAGCATTTATCCACTTCCTTGCCCTCCTCGTGCAGACTGCATGGTCCTTTTCTTCTCTCAATCTCCCTGTCTGCCTCCTTGTCCTCCATTCCTTTTATTTGGCTAATGCTCTGTGCCTAATCACTTTAGCCAGCACTGGCATTATAGAGATGTTTGCAATCCAACCCAGGTCTGATTATGAGCTCCAGCAGCCTGAGGCTACTTTAAGAATGTGTTGATTGGTAGGGGGTTGGGAGCCCCCAGAGGGGCCAGCATTTTTGGCTGATGGAGCTGCCCACATGTGTGTCTGGGCACTGCAAGAGAGCGCAGGCTGGTTGGGTTTTGGTTCTTTCCTTGATCAGGCTCCTGGTGGGTTATTTATCCTGGCTGGGTATCCAAGGCCTTCCTCATTGTATTACGCCTCATGAAAGCAAGGCCGAAAACAATCCAGTAAGTGTGGCTAGTGCTATAGCCACAGTGAAGTGTGCCTGTATTTCTCCTCATTCTCTGTTCCAGCTCATTTCAACTTTATACTGGGAGTATAAAGACACTGCCACGTGCTACTCTGGTTTGCAAACATCATACTCATTTCCCTTGTCTAGGATATTAATTCAGAAATATTTATCAAGTGATTTCGGGATTTGGGGCAATTTTGAAAGCATTCAGTTCAGATTCCAAGAAGGATACCATGGGTTTAAAGGAAATTAGCTACCTCTCTCTTTCCCTCCATTTTCTCAAAAGCACCCTGTATTTTTCTTTAGAGCATTTTGCTTTCTTGTCATTATTCCCTTGATTATTTACAGTCATTCTCTCTATGTCTGTCTTCCCTATAGACTGTAAAAATCTCCATCTGGGCAGGGTCCATGAGTGCTGTCTTCACCATTGTATTGCCAGGGGCAGGCACACGAAGTTCTTTACCATTTATTGACTGGTAAATTTTGATAGACAAAATGTCAATCGTACTTGGAAGGCGTGATTATGTTTTTGGAAGTTTGTACACAGCAAGGATGAATATTCATAGAGTTACCCATAGTTAGGTGTGTGGAAATGGGATCCTTGGGATCAAGCTAAGATGGCCCATGCATGTCACTTAAAGCCTTAAAGTGGTTCTTTCTTGTGTTCCTTGAAAAGATCTAAGTTTACTGGGGTCACCATCTCTAGGGAGGCCAGTGTGAAAAGAAATTACTTTGGGTTGTGTAAATTATGAAGCAACATGTCCCCATATGTGTGATATTGTGGTGCACTGTACTTTGCTAAAACCTGGGGCTCAGGGAATCAGACTTCCTGGACTTAAATCCTGGTCTTACCAGTGTCTAGGTTCCACAAGAATGCTGTATGGCCGTCGGCACAATATTTGCCATTTCTTTGCCTTAATCTGTTCATCAGTACAAGGGGATAATAATAGTCTTTATCTCATAGAGTTGTTTTAGGATTAAGTGAGATAATTTATGTAAAATACTGAGGTCAATGACTAGCTCAGAGTAAACAGAATGAAGGGCAGCTATTGTTATTATTTTCATAAATAAGTAATAGTAGTGTCTTTGTATGGTGAGTTTAAAAAAAAAGAGAAGGATGGGCTTTTTGGGAGGAGGGGATGGAAATGGAAGTGGCATCTGATGTAAGTAGAAATAGTGCTGATAGCCCAGGTTACATCTCTTTAGAGATAAAGAGAAAGATGGGGCAATTTGAAGAAGATAGTTATACTGTCAAGGGTGTGTGGCATTGGGATGACAGAATAAAATAATGGGAGAGGCATTCAGTTATTGACTAGGAGTGTCAATGGAGTTGACTCATTTGACATCTGGTTGCTTTCAGCCATGCTCACCTGGCATCAGCACAGCTGGCCATTTCAGTCCAGCAGTTCAGCCTAACCAACATCCAGGGAGAGCTGGTGACTTGCCTTTGTGAACCCCAAATTCCAAATCATCATCTATCCTGGTTGGCTATTGGGGTCAAGCAGTTCCAATAGCAGCAGTTGCCAGTCCCCACCAGGGCAGTTATTGGGGTCAGAAATTGCATTGCCCAGCAATTACTAGCAGTGCCCAAACGTTTCTGATTTCAGAGTCCAGTAAGACAAACTGATCAGAAACTAAATTGTCTTTTTCTCAGAGAAAATGCAAATGACTTGCCATAGAGCCACTGTGATTTGGCTTTGTCATCGTCCCCCACCTACAGACTCATGCCATATAGTGGGGTTGAGATATACTGTTGGAAGGAAAAAGCCAGCTGGCCCATACCTGTCCCAGTCTTCTCCTCAACTTGGCCCAGGATGAAGTTTCTGGCCAATCTAGGATTGTTTTTTTCCCCCCTGTCTTTTTAATTCCTTTAAAATGAAGGACACACTTTTAATTGACCAGGGTATAATATTATTATATTGGAAAGTAATATATTACAGTTATTACTGTGACGTATTTTTCCATCCCAAAGAACTTTTCACATGAATTGGGTTATTTGATCTTTTCAACAACCCTGAGAGGTAAGTTGGGTGGATAAGGATATTATTAATTTCATTTTGAACATGGAACCTCAAGGAGAGGAAGTGATTATTTATCCAAAGACATTCATGAGCTTAACTGGTGATCATTGCTAATACATAGTAGTTGCATTGTATTAGGTACTAGTATCAATATTCATTTAATCTTCACAGTGGCCCAGCGAAGAAGGCACTGTGTATCCCCGTTACGCAGATGAGGAAATGGAGACATAGGAAGATGAAATCAGTTGCCCAAGATTACAGCTGGTAAGTGGTGGAGCTGAGATAACTACCCAGGTAACTTGGCTCCAGAGTCTAGGTACTTACCTGCTGTGTTGGACAAGACAGTGCTTGGTCCCAGGGACTCACAGGTAATTATTGTTCTAGTTACTGCCTCCCTTCACAGTTCCCTGCCCTCTTTAAGGATCTCCCAATCTTAGGTGGGTGACACATGTTCTAAAATGTGACAAGACCAGAGACTTAAAAAAATTCTGTTCATTTGTTTATTATAAAGCCAGATCAGTATTTAGAGAAGAAAATAGGAACCACTTTCAGTATAATAAGATGATTGATCAGAGGGTATGAGGTGGGAAATTGCTGCTGGAACTATTGTCTCACTTTCTTGGTTATTGCAAAGGACTCCAGGAGTTGGCTTCTCATTTTGTGCAGATTAATTTTGTCTAGGTAGGAGGAGGCATATTAATGCTGAAGTCAGCCTCACTGTGGAGAAGGGTTCCATGTCAGTTGCATTTTCTTTCTTTGTGAACTTCAGAGAAGTGTTGGCCAGCAACCCAGAGTTGAGATCTTGCAGGTAAGGAAGGGTTTTAGCCCTGGGAGAGCCTGCTTTTCTGGTGAGCTCTTAGGTTTGTTGGGTGTAGAATTCATTTGAAAACTATTTACATTCTGAGAGAAAGATATTTTAAAACCTTGACTTCTCTTTATGGACTGTAGGTGGTTTTGGTGCTAATAGTTTAGAACATGCTACTCAGGAACTAGGTCCTTGTATCCAAGGGTTAAAAAAGGCACTTCTCAGGATTATTTTGAGACAAAGAGAAGGAGGTTGCTGACTTTTTTTGTTCTTTGAACCACCACCTTTTTTGTTGATTGAAATAATTCATTTGTTACTATCAGTGTTTGACTTTGGGGAAAATACCATTTTCAAAGTGGCCAAATTTCTCCCATGGAAGGGATTGGTTTTTGTTGGGTGGGAGTGGGGTGGAGAAGTGAGTAGGGCTGTGCAGGGCTCCCATATGCTCACAAGTTTGTTTCTTGCCTGACTTCACATGCAGCAGGGTAACTAACTCTGATAACTCCGTGGGGTCCTCACCTGGGTTTCCTGTACGGTGTCTAATTTTCTTCCTGTCTGAGTTATTATGTAATCACATTATGTTGTCAAAACTTGGACAGTGGGGGAAAGTAAGGTAATAGAGAGAGACCCAAATTCCCTGGGCACTTCTGCTTAACATGACTTTTATGACCTTTGGCATAAGTATTAACCCGAGAATGCCAGCTTTGTCATGTCTGCTAGCATGTGTGCATGAGTGGACAGGGTGAGACGGTGACATCAGATATGTTGTGGCACAATGCCAAAACAGACCACTGAAAAATGAAAATGTTTGCCAGACTATTAAACAAAAAAATTGTGTTGCTTAAGAGAATTTCGCTGTTGAAAAATTGGAATTGATAATCATATGGATTTGTGAGCAGTAATTGTTGTGTGCTAATAAATACAAAGAAGGGGTATGTATTCCTGTGTTGACACTCCCTGAGCTTCATTATAAACACTGTCCTCCACACAGGCTGTTATATTTACTTAATTTTTATTAACTTACAAAATAGTAGAAATAATGTAGCAATAACATTAAGTGAATTCGGAGAAAGACAAAAAGAAGAAAAAGTCTCTAGCAGTCACACCATTCTGATGTCATAACTTTTTCATGTTTGAGTTTTCCCTTTTTGCTGTTGGCTGACATGTTTCTACCCAGTTGGAATCCTAGTTACACAGACTTTTAATTTATGCAGTAACATTTGCAAACTAGAAGCAGCTTCTGTAGTAGGTCCACCCATGGGTGAACAAGGAGGGGCATTCAAGATCTGGCCTGATCTCCTTGTTCTGTAGGTGAAATGGCGGAAGTGCAAAAAAGTGATGGATTTGCCCAGAGGGCAAAGATTGGCAGGAACTGAGCTGGGAATTTTCCCAATATAGGGTTGCTTCTGACTGCTCCATGATCTCTTTCTAACTGTCCTGAGAATTGCCTCCAACACCATCTATCTCTTCAACCTGGCTTTTTAATATATGTGTGTATACAGGGGGGAGCAAAAGTAGGTTTACAGTTGTGAGTACACAAAATAGTTTATTCTTGTATTATTATTTTCCATATGAACAACTATAAACCTACATATGTATATATATATGTGTGTGTATATATATATATATGCATATAAATATCTATTTATATCTATAGACATGAATTACTGTGTAATATATAGAAAAGCTTAATGAAGGCAAACTATATATATAAAAAAGGCTAAGTGACTGTCTGACTGTCCGACTGGCCGGTAGGTATGACACACACTGACCACCAGGGGGCAGACACTCAACACAGGAGCTGCCAAGCTGCGGTCATTTGGCAGCAGTGGTTCTCAGGTAACACATCCCAGAATTAGAGAGGAGGGAGCCCAATTCCTTGAGATTTCTCTTACACTCTGGGAACCCTCGGGGGGATGTCAGAGAGCTGATTTTGGCCTGATCCCCGCAGGCCAGGCCGAGGGACCCCACCTACCGGAGGGACCCTGTTTCACTCTGCAGACACTCTTCGAACTACGGCGCCAGCACAGGTGCGTCCGGCTGGGAGGGACCACGGGAGGTTGGCTCCAGGGTGTGTCCGGCCCATCTTGCCCAGTCTGGCCTGCTGGCCACCACCCGGGACCGCCTGCATTAGTTCCTGCACTGGAGGGACTAATTAATTTCCTTTCAATGTGCACAAATCCGTGCACCGGGACACTAGTAATTTTATAAACAATTAAGAAATTTGAAAGGATTTGAAAAGGTAATCATGGGACTATGAAATTTGACATTTTCTCACATAACAAGTTTTCTAAAAATGTTTTTTTCCAAGATTTTTATGCTATGTACTTTTAGATTATTTATGATGGAGTGCTACTGCTTAGAAATATGAAAACCTTATTGGCCCTGGGAAGTAAGCCCATAGGAGATGAAAAAAAGACTGAAGCCATCGTGTGAGCTCATTACAATGGACAATTGTTTTCTTACAAACAAAACTGAAGTTTATATAAACCTTATTAAGTGGGGAAACAATACATTTATTTATTTATTTATTTATTTATTTATCTGTAAGTGGCAATAAAAATTGATTGCCCTTTGGAATATATGTTCTATTTTTTAAAAATTTTTAATCCTGGTCTTTAACTTAGCATTTAGCAGAAGTCTATAGTCATGGTAGTCACCATCTTGGAATGTTTTTAATACATCTAGAGTAAAGTTTTCATTCTTTCAGGTGTAGTTACCTATACTTTTATGAATTAGTAACTACAGAGAATTAAGGAGAATGGAACCATCTAGACAGTTTGCTGGAGAGGTAGATTTGTAGATAACTTTGGGGAGGGGAATTCTTTTTTTTTTTTTTTAATATATTTTATTGATTTTTTTACAGAGAGGAAGGGAGAGGGATAGAGAGTTAGAAAAATCGATGAGAGAGAAGCATCGATCAGCTGCCTCCTGCACACCCCCCACTGGGGATGTACCCGCAACCACGGTACATGCCCTTGACTGGAATCGAACCTGGGACCTTTCAGTCCACAGGCCGACGCTCTATCCACTGAGCTAAACCGGTTAGGGCGAGGGGAATTCTTTTTCCTAGACTATAAATAGATTTTGATAGTTGAAAATATGTCAAAGGCAATTTTTTCTAACTTTAAATCAGTTTCCTAAAAGAACACTGCTTGTTTTTCTAATAGAAGATGCTCTTTTGAATTTCTTAGTTCAGGAATAATAATGTATCTCTAGCACATCAGCACGCCCATCACAAAAAATAAGTGCTTAGTAATTATTTGTTAAGTGAAAGCATTTTCTTCACTCAATTTCTTTCCTTTCTGGTCTGTTTCCCCTGTTGATATTCTCTAGAAACACGTCTCTGTAGTTTGTATCTGTCAGGTGGTTTGGTTATATGCAGTAACAAATGAGCCCAGACTTCTCTGTGACTTTACACTCATGCTACATATCCACCAAGGGTCAACTGGGAGGCTCTGCTCATCCAGTCCCTCAGGGACTGGAAGTTTCATTACAACGTGTCCTCCCACATCACTGCCATAATGCAGAAAAGACACGGAGAATCACACAGCTCTGAAATCTACTCAGAAGAGACACTAATCTCTGCGTTGGTTAAGATGAGACATATGGCCACACCTAGACCAAATTTTACCGTGCAGTCTGGATGGAGAATCAGAATAAGTGGGGACAGCCCTGATAACTGCAACGTGATTATATGGTAATGGTGCTGATTCAGGTGGACTTTCTCCCAGAGGAGTTTAAAGTGATTTCAGTGTTTATAACTAATCCACCTTTAAGAGAGACAGGTAAGTTGCTGCTCCTCCAGGAAGTAAAGGACATAGGGAGGGAGACTTAGTGACCTACTAGAAGCCAGGAAATTGTTAGTAGAAATCCTGACATCTGAACCCTGTCTTCAGAGCCACTGCATGGCTTTCCTTAGTTTTTCAGGAATAACTCTCATTTCTTCAAGCATCTTGAATCCAGAGCTCTATGTGGTGTGAGTTTATAGTTTAAATTGACTTTAGAATGATTGGTCTTTTCTTCTGGAGCAACTCTGGGAGGCTGGATTGTGTAGATTAGAAATAGAAAATAAAATTTTGATTAAAGACAGGAAGGTCTGGATTTAAATTGCAGTTTTGTCTCTCCCCTGTGTGACTTCTTTAACTTACTTGAGATTTGGTTTGCTCCTCTGAAAAATGAGGATAATATCCTCCCCCCCCCCCTTTCAGGTTGTGGTGGCAAATGAAAGAGGAGAAGTTATGAAATGCATAGCAAAGTGCTTGGCACCAGGACCAGTTCTCTAAGTGGGAGCAGTTGAGATCAACATTGCCTGGTTCTTCCGTTTTTGGTTTCCTACATTTTGAGGATCGGAAAAAGCCCAGGAATATTGGGGCACTGTTCCCAAGTGGGGCCGACATTGTTTCAAGATGAACAATTTGGTTTTTGTTTGTTGTAAGCTACTCAATTTATTCTGCTGAAATATCATTATGTTCTATTAAGTTCCATCATACATTTCAGGGCTTTTTGGGGGGTTTTGTTTTGTTTTCTCCCCCATTCTTTATAGGGCAGCCCAGTAGTCATGGTGTGGGCTAACAGGCACCACAAAATTACTCAACTCACATAGCAGCTTCTAGAAACTACTTTATCCTAGTTCCCAGAGACCTTTGAATACCCAGGGCCAGGGAGCCTGACTTTCTGTTATTTGTGGAGCAACTCTTGCCATAGTGATAGCAGAGAGTAGTCACAGCCCTGAGCTGGCTGCCTTGTTGGAAACCATAACTGGGCTCTATGCAGAAGATGGTCTGATCTCGCTTTCCCCATTTAATAGGAGGCCAGGGAGGCGGGCGTCATCTGTGGTGGTTCATGTAGGCAGGACCACATGCTTCTCCTGGATTCCTGGCTGCCCTGTAGTGCTGATTTCATTTGAAGTTTCTCTTTGCTCCACCTTCAAGGGGAATTGCTGATTGAGGCCTTTTGGACCTAAGTCAGGAGGGTTTGGGAAAAAGAAAACAAAGCATCATTTTGATTCAACAATTGCTTAGTAAGTAGCTGCTAACTAGGAATCCACCACTTGTTCTGACTATTATAATCCCAAAAGAGAAAATTCAAAGTGGTTTGAGTGTAGATACCATCTCATTTTTTTAGGTCCACAAATAAAATCTAATTTTTAAAAGTGTGTACCTTTTTGTAAAGAGACATAAATGTTGGGTCAAAAGCTGAAATGTGCCTAATTCTGCAACTCAAATTTCAAACTAGTTAAAACCCCATTCCTTAGGCTTTATATTAAATACCACCTTCCCTCTAATTTTCCCCTCACACTTGGGTCTCCCTGGCTTCTCTTCTCTCTTTTTGAGATGCTGAGATAGGTTTCTGTATTAGCAAGTCCATTTAAATCCAGGTAGGTTATGCTTTTCTTTGAGCAGCTTGGATAAATGATAACAAAACATCTTTTCTCAATATCTCCTCCTACATGCCTTCTCCCCCTCTCCCTCCTTTTTTTTAACATACTAGGGAGAAAAAAAACTTTCCAAACACAGAACTTTATGGCCAGAGACAATCTGGCTGCTGGAATAAACAGTCTGCTACCTCGTTTACCATTCCATCATGGGCTTAAATCCTGAGAAGCTGGCGGCCGCCCACAGTAGTTCTTGCTTGGCAGGGGGAAGTCTGCCAACGTCCCATCAGGCTTGTTTCTTAAGCAGAGTTGTATAAGTTAACCGGCTTTATTGTTGGGGGTAATCTGGGGTTGTTCTTACAGGAGGACAGGACGAGGCCCCCAGAGTGTTTGCCAGCATCAGCCCTTGGCTTTACCCATTCCTGATCCTCATTAAATTGTGTGAGCTCAGCTCCCATAACAAATGGTGGGGCAGGGGGATCCTATTCAGCCAGGCCTGGCCCCTGGTTAGGCCCATGAGCTAATTGCTCTAATTGAGTGGGAGGGACTGCCTTCCTCTCCATCCATCCCTTCCCAGCCCTGTTTGGAGAGGAATGAATGGAGGCCCACTTCAGCTCCTGCTGGCAGCCCCGGTGGCCAGCTGGGCCATAGGATCCACTGCCGGGATGCACATCACCCACAGCCCTCTTCCAACTGCTGGTCTGGTCCTTTATTGTGCGAACAGGTTTC